>NW_022262576.1:0-27948 GCF_002021735.2 Oncorhynchus kisutch | reverse complement strand
ATTCATCTCACCTAGACACAGCACAGTAAAATTGGATATCCAGAGTGCATCAAACATGATTTAGAGCTTGTTTATGGAAAAGTGCTTATTTCTGCATTTCAATGTTGTAACTTGCTGAAAACAGTCTACAGTGTTTCATAACAATCTCGAATAAACATAACAAAACATTTTTTATCCAGAGGGCTTCAAACATGATTTAGAGCTTGTTTATGGAAAAGTGCTTATTTCTGCATTTCATGTTTCAACTTGCTGAAAACTGTCCACGCGTTTCATTTCATCTCAACCTAGACACAGCACAGCAAAAATTGGATATCCAGAGTGCATCAAACATGATTTAGAGCTTGTTTATGGAAAAGTGCTTATTTCTGCATTTCAATGTTGTAACTTCTGAAAACAGTCTACAGTGTTTTTCAATAACATCTCGAATAAACATAACAAAACATTTTTTTATCCAGAGTGCTTCAAACATGATTTAGAGCTTGTTTATGGAAAAGTGCTTATTTCTGCATTTCAATGTTTCAACTTGCTGAAAACTGTCCACGGCGTTCATTTCATCTCAACCTAGACACAGCACAGCAAAAATTGGACATCCAGAGTGCATTCAAACATGATTTAGAGCTTGTTTATGGAAAGTGCTTATTTCTGCATTTCAATGTTGCAACTTGCTGAAAACTGTCCACGGTGTTCATTTCATCTCAACCTAGACACAGCACAGCAAAATTGGATATCCAGAGTGCATCAAACATGATTTAGAGCTTGTTTATGGAAAAGTGCTTATTTCTGCATTTCAATGTTGTAACTTGCTGAAAACAGTCTACAGTGTTTTCATAACATCTCGAATAAACATAACAAAAACATTTTTTATCCAGAGTGCTTTCAAACATGATTTAGAGCTTGTTTATGGAAAAGTGCTTATTTCTGCATTTCAATGTTGCAACTTGCTGAAAACTGTCCACGGCGTTCATTTCATCTCAACCTAGACACAGCACAGCAAAAATTGGATATCCAGAGTGCATCAAACATGATTTAGAGCTTGTTTATGGAAAAGTGCTTATTTCTGCATTTCAATGTTGCAACTTGCTGAAAACTGTCCACGGCGTTCATTTCATCTCAACCTAGACACAGCACAGCAAAAATTGGATATCCAGAGTGCATCAAACATGATTTAGAGCTTGTTTATGGAAAAGTGCTTATTTCTGCATTTCAATGTTGTAACTTGCTGAAAACAGTCTACAGTGTTTTCATAACATCTCGAATAAACATAACAAAAACATTTTTTATCCAGAGTGCTTCAAACATGATTTAGAGCTTGTTTATGGAAAAGTGCTTATTTCTGCATTTCAATGTTGCAACTTGCTGAAAACTGTCCACGGCGTTCATTTCATCTCAACCTAGACACAGCACAGCAAAAATTGGATATCCAGAGTGCATCAAACATGATTTAGAGCTTGTTTATGGAAAAGTGCTTATTTCTGCATTTCAATGTTGTAACTTGCTGAAAACAGTCTACAGTGTTTTCATAACATCTCGAATAAACATAACAAAAACATTTTTTTATCCAGAGTGCTTCAAACATGATTTAGAGCTTGTTTATGGAAAAGTGCTTATTTCTGCATTTCAATGTTGCAACTTGCTGAAAACTGTCCACGGCGTTCATTTCATCTCAACCTAGACACAGCACAGCAAAAATTGGATATCCAGAGTGCATCAAACATGATTTAGAGCTTGTTTATGGAAAAGTGCTTATTTCTGCATTTCAATGTTGTAACTTGCTGAAAACAGTCTACAGTGTTTTCATAACATCTCGAATAAACATAACAAAAACATTTTTTATCCAGAGTGCTTCAAACATGATTTAGAGCTTGTTTATGGAAAAGTGCTTATTTCTGCATTTCAATGTTGCAACTTGCTGAAAACTGTCCACGGCGTTCATTTCATCTCAACCTAGACACAGCACAGCAAAAATTGGATATCCAGAGTGCATCAAACATGATTTAGAGCTTGTTTATGGAAAAGTGCTTATTTCTGCATTTCAATGTTGTAACTTGCTGAAAACAGTCTACAGTGTTTTCATAACATCTCGAATAAACATAACAAAAACATTTTTTATCCAGAGTGCTTCAAACATGATTTAGAGCTTGTTTATGGAAAAGTGCTTATTTCTGCATTTCAATGTTGCAACTTGCTGAAAACTGTCCACGGCGTTCATTTCATCTCAACCTAGACACAGCACAGCAAAAATTGGATATCCAGAGTGCATCAAACATGATTTAGAGCTTGTTTATGGAAAAGTGCTTATTTCTGCATTTCAATGTTGCAACTTGCTGAAAACTGTCCACGGCGTTCATTTCATCTCAACCTAGACACAGCACAGCAAAAATTGGATATCCAGAGTGCATCAAACATGATTTAGAGCTTGTTTATGGAAAAGTGCTTATTTCTGCATTTCAATGTTGTAACTTGCTGAAAACAGTCTACAGTGTTTTCATAACATCTCGAATAAACATAACAAAAACATTTTTTATCCAGAGTGCTTCAAACATGATTTAGAGCTTGTTTATGGAAAAGTGCTTATTTCTGCATTTCAATGTTGCAACTTGCTGAAAACTGTCCACGGCGTTCATTTCATCTCAACCTAGACACAGCACAGCAAAAATTGGATATCCAGAGTGCATCAAACATGATTTAGAGCTTGTTTATGGAAAAGTGCTTATTTCTGCATTTCAATGTTGTAACTTGCTGAAAACAGTCTACAGTGTTTTCATAACATCTCGAATAAACATAACAAAAACATTTTTTATCCAGAGTGCTTCAAACATGATTTAGAGCTTGTTTATGGAAAAGTGCTTATTTCTGCATTTCAATGTTGCAACTTGCTGAAAACTGTCCACGGCGTTCATTTCATCTCAACCTAGACACAGCACAGCAAAAATTGGACATCCAGAGTGCATCAAACATGATTTAGAGCTTGTTTATGGAAAAGTGCTTATTTCTGCATTTCAATGTTGTAACTTGCTGAAAACAGTCTACAGTGTTTTCATAACATCTCGAATAAACATAACAAAAACATTTTTTTATCCAGAGTGCTTCAAACATGATTTAGAGCTTGTTTATGGAAAAGTGCTTATTTCTGCATTTCAATGTTGCAACTTGCTGAAAACTGTCCACGGCGTTCATTTCATCTCAACCTAGACACAGCACAGCAAAAATTGGATATCCAGAGTGCATCAAACATGATTTAGAGCTTGTTTATGGAAAAGTGCTTATTTCTGCATTTCAATGTTGCAACTTGCTGAAAACTGTCCACGGCGTTCATTTCATCTCAACCTAGACACAGCACAGCAAAAATTGGATATCCAGAGTGCATCAAACATGATTTAGAGCTTGTTTATGGAAAAGTGCTTATTTCTGCATTTCAATGTTGTAACTTGCTGAAAACAGTCTACAGTGTTTTCATAACATCTCGAATAAACATAACAAAAACATTTTTTATCCAGAGTGCTTCAAACATGATTTAGAGCTTGTTTATGGAAAAGTGCTTATTTCTGCATTTCAATGTTGCAACTTGCTGAAAACTGTCCACGGCGTTCATTTCATCTCAACCTAGACACAGCACAGCAAAAATTGGATATCCAGAGTGCATCAAACATGATTTAGAGCTTGTTTATGGAAAAGTGCTTATTTCTGCATTTCAATGTTGTAACTTGCTGAAAACAGTCTACAGTGTTTTCATAACATCTCGAATAAACATAACAAAAACATTTTTTTATCCAGAGTGCTTCAAACATGATTTAGAGCTTGTTTATGGAAAAGTGCTTATTTCTGCATTTCAATGTTGCAACTTGCTGAAAACTGTCCACGGCGTTCATTTCATCTCAACCTAGACACAGCACAGCAAAAATTGGATATCCAGAGTGCATCAAACATGATTTAGAGCTTGTTTATGGAAAAGTGCTTATTTCTGCATTTCAATGTTGTAACTTGCTGAAAACAGTCTACAGTGTTTTCATAACATCTCGAATAAACATAACAAAAACATTTTTTATCCAGAGTGCTTCAAACATGATTTAGAGCTTGTTTATGGAAAAGTGCTTATTTCTGCATTTCAATGTTGCAACTTGCTGAAAACTGTCCACGGCGTTCATTTCATCTCAACCTAGACACAGCACAGCAAAAATTGGATATCCAGAGTGCATCAAACATGATTTAGAGCTTGTTTATGGAAAAGTGCTTATTTCTGCATTTCAATGTTGTAACTTGCTGAAAACAGTCTACAGTGTTTTCATAACATCTCGAATAAACATAACAAAAACATTTTTTTATCCAGAGTGCTTCAAACATGATTTAGAGCTTGTTTATGGAAAAGTGCTTATTTCTGCATTTCAATGTTGCAACTTGCTGAAAACTGTCCACGGCGTTCATTTCATCTCAACCTAGACACAGCACAGCAAAAATTGGATATCCAGAGTGCATCAAACATGATTTAGAGCTTGTTTATGGAAAAGTGCTTATTTCTGCATTTCAATGTTGTAACTTGCTGAAAACAGTCTACAGTGTTTTCATAACATCTCGAATAAACATAACAAAAACATTTTTTTATCCAGAGTGCTTCAAACATGATTTAGAGCTTGTTTATGGAAAAGTGCTTATTTCTGCATTTCAATGTTGCAACTTGCTGAAAACTGTCCACGGCGTTCATTTCATCTCAACCTAGACACAGCACAGCAAAAATTGGATATCCAGAGTGCATCAAACATGATTTAGAGCTTGTTTATGGAAAAGTGCTTATTTCTGCATTTCAATGTTGCAACTTGCTGAAAACTGTCCACGGCGTTCATTTCATCTCAACCTAGACACAGCACAGCAAAAATTGGATATCCAGAGTGCATCAAACATGATTTAGAGCTTGTTTATGGAAAAGTGCTTATTTCTGCATTTCAATGTTGTAACTTGCTGAAAACAGTCTACAGTGTTTTCATAACATCTCGAATAAACATAACAAAAACATTTTTTATCCAGAGTGCTTCAAACATGATTTAGAGCTTGTTTATGGAAAAGTGCTTATTTCTGCATTTCAATGTTGCAACTTGCTGAAAACTGTCCACGGCGTTCATTTCATCTCAACCTAGACACAGCACAGCAAAAATTGGATATCCAGAGTGCATCAAACATGATTTAGAGCTTGTTTATGGAAAAGTGCTTATTTCTGCATTTCAATGTTGTAACTTGCTGAAAACAGTCTACAGTGTTTTCATAACATCTCGAATAAACATAACAAAAACATTTTTTTATCCAGAGTGCTTCAAACATGATTTAGAGCTTGTTTATGGAAAAGTGCTTATTTCTGCATTTCAATGTTGCAACTTGCTGAAAACTGTCCACGGCGTTCATTTCATCTCAACCTAGACACAGCACAGCAAAAATTGGATATCCAGAGTGCATCAAACATGATTTAGAGCTTGTTTATGGAAAAGTGCTTATTTCTGCATTTCAATGTTGTAACTTGCTGAAAACAGTCTACAGTGTTTTCATAACATCTCGAATAAACATAACAAAAACATTTTTTATCCAGAGTGCTTCAAACATGATTTAGAGCTTGTTTATGGAAAAGTGCTTATTTCTGCATTTCAATGTTGCAACTTGCTGAAAACTGTCCACGGCGTTCATTTCATCTCAACCTAGACACAGCACAGCAAAAATTGGATATCCAGAGTGCATCAAACATGATTTAGAGCTTGTTTATGGAAAAGTGCTTATTTCTGCATTTCAATGTTGTAACTTGCTGAAAACAGTCTACAGTGTTTTCATAACATCTCGAATAAACATAACAAAAACATTTTTTTATCCAGAGTGCTTCAAACATGATTTAGAGCTTGTTTATGGAAAAGTGCTTATTTCTGCATTTCAATGTTGCAACTTGCTGAAAACTGTCCACGGCGTTCATTTCATCTCAACCTAGACACAGCACAGCAAAAATTGGATATCCAGAGTGCATCAAACATGATTTAGAGCTTGTTTATGGAAAAGTGCTTATTTCTGCATTTCAATGTTGCAACTTGCTGAAAACTGTCCACGGCGTTCATTTCATCTCAACCTAGACACAGCACAGCAAAAATTGGATATCCAGAGTGCATCAAACATGATTTAGAGCTTGTTTATGGAAAAGTGCTTATTTCTGCATTTCAATGTTGTAACTTGCTGAAAACAGTCTACAGTGTTTTCATAACATCTCGAATAAACATAACAAAAACATTTTTTTATCCAGAGTGCTTCAAACATGATTTAGAGCTTGTTTATGGAAAAGTGCTTATTTCTGCATTTCAATGTTGCAACTTGCTGAAAACTGTCCACGGCGTTCATTTCATCTCAACCTAGACACAGCACAGCAAAAATTGGATATCCAGAGTGCATCAAACATGATTTAGAGCTTGTTTATGGAAAAGTGCTTATTTCTGCATTTCAATGTTGTAACTTGCTGAAAACAGTCTACAGTGTTTTCATAACATCTCGAATAAACATAACAAAAACATTTTTTATCCAGAGTGCTTCAAACATGATTTAGAGCTTGTTTATGGAAAAGTGCTTATTTCTGCATTTCAATGTTGCAACTTGCTGAAAACTGTCCACGGCGTTCATTTCATCTCAACCTAGACACAGCACAGCAAAAATTGGATATCCAGAGTGCATCAAACATGATTTAGAGCTTGTTTATGGAAAAGTGCTTATTTCTGCATTTCAATGTTGTAACTTGCTGAAAACAGTCTACAGTGTTTTCATAACATCTCGAATAAACATAACAAAAACATTTTTTTATCCAGAGTGCTTCAAACATGATTTAGAGCTTGTTTATGGAAAAGTGCTTATTTCTGCATTTCAATGTTGCAACTTGCTGAAAACTGTCCACGGCGTTCATTTCATCTCAACCTAGACACAGCACAGCAAAAATTGGATATCCAGAGTGCATCAAACATGATTTAGAGCTTGTTTATGGAAAAGTGCTTATTTCTGCATTTCAATGTTGTAACTTGCTGAAAACAGTCTACAGTGTTTTCATAACATCTCGAATAAACATAACAAAAACATTTTTTTATCCAGAGTGCTTCAAACATGATTTAGAGCTTGTTTATGGAAAAGTGCTTATTTCTGCATTTCAATGTTGCAACTTGCTGAAAACTGTCCACGGCGTTCATTTCATCTCAACCTAGACACAGCACAGCAAAAATTGGATATCCAGAGTGCATCAAACATGATTTAGAGCTTGTTTATGGAAAAGTGCTTATTTCTGCATTTCAATGTTGTAACTTGCTGAAAACAGTCTACAGTGTTTTCATAACATCTCGAATAAACATAACAAAAACATTTTTTTATCCAGAGTGCTTCAAACATGATTTAGAGCTTGTTTATGGAAAAGTGCTTATTTCTGCATTTCAATGTTGCAACTTGCTGAAAACTGTCCACGGCGTTCATTTCATCTCAACCTAGACACAGCACAGCAAAAATTGGATATCCAGAGTGCATCAAACATGATTTAGAGCTTGTTTATGGAAAAGTGCTTATTTCTGCATTTCAATGTTGCAACTTGCTGAAAACTGTCCACGGCGTTCATTTCATCTCAACCTAGACACAGCACAGCAAAAATTGGATATCCAGAGTGCATCAAACATGATTTAGAGCTTGTTTATGGAAAAGTGCTTATTTCTGCATTTCAATGTTGTAACTTGCTGAAAACAGTCTACAGTGTTTTCATAACATCTCGAATAAACATAACAAAAAATTTTTATATCCAGAGTGCTTCAAACATGATTTAGAGCTTGTTTATGGAAAAGTGCTTATTTCTGCATTTCAATGTTGCAACTTGCTGAAAACTGTCCACGGCGTTCATTTCATCTCAACCTAGACACAGCACAGCAAAAATTGGATATCCAGAGTGCATCAAACATGATTTAGAGCTTGTTTATGGAAAAGTGCTTATTTCTGCATTTCAATGTTGCAACTTGCTGAAAACTGTCCACGGCGTTCATTTCATCTCAACCTAGACACAGCACAGCAAAAATTGGATATCCAGAGTGCATCAAACATGATTTAGAGCTTGTTTATGGAAAAGTGCTTATTTCTGCATTTCAATGTTGTAACTTGCTGAAAACAGTCTACAGTGTTTTCATAACATCTCGAATAAACATAACAAAAACATTTTTTATCCAGAGTGCTTCAAACATGATTTAGAGCTTGTTTATGGAAAAGTGCTTATTTCTGCATTTCAATGTTGCAACTTGCTGAAAACTGTCCACGGCGTTCATTTCATCTCAACCTAGACACAGCACAGCAAAAATTGGATATCCAGAGTGCATCAAACATGATTTAGAGCTTGTTTATGGAAAAGTGCTTATTTCTGCATTTCAATGTTGTAACTTGCTGAAAACAGTCTACAGTGTTTTCATAACATCTCGAATAAACATAACAAAAACATTTTTTTATCCAGAGTGCTTCAAACATGATTTAGAGCTTGTTTATGGAAAAGTGCTTATTTCTGCATTTCAATGTTGCAACTTGCTGAAAACTGTCCACGGCGTTCATTTCATCTCAACCTAGACACAGCACAGCAAAAATTGGATATCCAGAGTGCATCAAACATGATTTAGAGCTTGTTTATGGAAAAGTGCTTATTTCTGCATTTCAATGTTGTAACTTGCTGAAAACAGTCTACAGTGTTTTCATAACATCTCGAATAAACATAACAAAAACATTTTTTATCCAGAGTGCTTCAAACATGATTTAGAGCTTGTTTATGGAAAAGTGCTTATTTCTGCATTTCAATGTTGCAACTTGCTGAAAACTGTCCACGGCGTTCATTTCATCTCAACCTAGACACAGCACAGCAAAAATTGGATATCCAGAGTGCATCAAACATGATTTAGAGCTTGTTTATGGAAAAGTGCTTATTTCTGCATTTCAATGTTGCAACTTGCTGAAAACTGTCCACGGCGTTCATTTCATCTCAACCTAGACACAGCACAGCAAAAATTGGATATCCAGAGTGCATCAAACATGATTTAGAGCTTGTTTATGGAAAAGTGCTTATTTCTGCATTTCAATGTTGTAACTTGCTGAAAACAGTCTACAGTGTTTTCATAACATCTCGAATAAACATAACAAAAACATTTTTTTATCCAGAGTGCTTCAAACATGATTTAGAGCTTGTTTATGGAAAAGTGCTTATTTCTGCATTTCAATGTTGCAACTTGCTGAAAACTGTCCACGGCGTTCATTTCATCTCAACCTAGACACAGCACAGCAAAAATTGGATATCCAGAGTGCATCAAACATGATTTAGAGCTTGTTTATGGAAAAGTGCTTATTTCTGCATTTCAATGTTGTAACTTGCTGAAAACAGTCTACAGTGTTTTCATAACATCTCGAATAAACATAACAAAAACATTTTTTATCCAGAGTGCTTCAAACATGATTTAGAGCTTGTTTATGGAAAAGTGCTTATTTCTGCATTTCAATGTTGCAACTTGCTGAAAACTGTCCACGGCGTTCATTTCATCTCAACCTAGACACAGCACAGCAAAAATTGGATATCCAGAGTGCATCAAACATGATTTAGAGCTTGTTTATGGAAAAGTGCTTATTTCTGCATTTCAATGTTGTAACTTGCTGAAAACAGTCTACAGTGTTTTCATAACATCTCGAATAAACATAACAAAAACATTTTTTTATCCAGAGTGCTTCAAACATGATTTAGAGCTTGTTTATGGAAAAGTGCTTATTTCTGCATTTCAATGTTGCAACTTGCTGAAAACTGTCCACGGCGTTCATTTCATCTCAACCTAGACACAGCACAGCAAAAATTGGATATCCAGAGTGCATCAAACATGATTTAGAGCTTGTTTATGGAAAAGTGCTTATTTCTGCATTTCAATGTTGTAACTTGCTGAAAACAGTCTACAGTGTTTTCATAACATCTCGAATAAACATAACAAAAACATTTTTTTATCCAGAGTGCTTCAAACATGATTTAGAGCTTGTTTATGGAAAAGTGCTTATTTCTGCATTTCAATGTTGCAACTTGCTGAAAACTGTCCACGGCGTTCATTTCATCTCAACCTAGACACAGCACAGCAAAAATTGGATATCCAGAGTGCATCAAACATGATTTAGAGCTTGTTTATGGAAAAGTGCTTATTTCTGCATTTCAATGTTGTAACTTGCTGAAAACAGTCTACAGTGTTTTCATAACATCTCGAATAAACATAACAAAAACATTTTTTTATCCAGAGTGCTTCAAACATGATTTAGAGCTTGTTTATGGAAAAGTGCTTATTTCTGCATTTCAATGTTGCAACTTGCTGAAAACTGTCCACGGCGTTCATTTCATCTCAACCTAGACACAGCACAGCAAAAATTGGATATCCAGAGTGCATCAAACATGATTTAGAGCTTGTTTATGGAAAAGTGCTTATTTCTGCATTTCAATGTTGTAACTTGCTGAAAACAGTCTACAGTGTTTTCATAACATCTCGAATAAACATAACAAAAACATTTTTTTATCCAGAGTGCTTCAAACATGATTTAGAGCTTGTTTATGGAAAAGTGCTTATTTCTGCATTTCAATGTTGCAACTTGCTGAAAACTGTCCACGGCGTTCATTTCATCTCAACCTAGACACAGCACAGCAAAAATTGGATATCCAGAGTGCATCAAACATGATTTAGAGCTTGTTTATGGAAAAGTGCTTATTTCTGCATTTCAATGTTGCAACTTGCTGAAAACTGTCCACGGCGTTCATTTCATCTCAACCTAGACACAGCACAGCAAAAATTGGATATCCAGAGTGCATCAAACATGATTTAGAGCTTGTTTATGGAAAAGTGCTTATTTCTGCATTTCAATGTTGTAACTTGCTGAAAACAGTCTACAGTGTTTTCATAACATCTCGAATAAACATAACAAAAACATTTTTTTATCCAGAGTGCTTCAAACATGATTTAGAGCTTGTTTATGGAAAAGTGCTTATTTCTGCATTTCAATGTTGCAACTTGCTGAAAACTGTCCACGGCGTTCATTTCATCTCAACCTAGACACAGCACAGCAAAAATTGGATATCCAGAGTGCATCAAACATGATTTAGAGCTTGTTTATGGAAAAGTGCTTATTTCTGCATTTCAATGTTGCAACTTGCTGAAAACTGTCCACGGCGTTCATTTCATCTCAACCTAGACACAGCACAGCAAAAATTGGATATCCAGAGTGCATCAAACATGATTTAGAGCTTGTTTATGGAAAAGTGCTTATTTCTGCATTTCAATGTTGTAACTTGCTGAAAACAGTCTACAGTGTTTTCATAACATCTCGAATAAACATAACAAAAACATTTTTTATCCAGAGTGCTTCAAACATGATTTAGAGCTTGTTTATGGAAAAGTGCTTATTTCTGCATTTCAATGTTGCAACTTGCTGAAAACTGTCCACGGCGTTCATTTCATCTCAACCTAGACACAGCACAGCAAAAATTGGATATCCAGAGTGCATCAAACATGATTTAGAGCTTGTTTATGGAAAAGTGCTTATTTCTGCATTTCAATGTTGTAACTTGCTGAAAACAGTCTACAGTGTTTTCATAACATCTCGAATAAACATAACAAAAACATTTTTTTATCCAGAGTGCTTCAAACATGATTTAGAGCTTGTTTATGGAAAAGTGCTTATTTCTGCATTTCAATGTTGCAACTTGCTGAAAACTGTCCACGGCGTTCATTTCATCTCAACCTAGACACAGCACAGCAAAAATTGGATATCCAGAGTGCATCAAACATGATTTAGAGCTTGTTTATGGAAAAGTGCTTATTTCTGCATTTCAATGTTGTAACTTGCTGAAAACAGTCTACAGTGTTTTCATAACATCTCGAATAAACATAACAAAAACATTTTTTTATCCAGAGTGCTTCAAACATGATTTAGAGCTTGTTTATGGAAAAGTGCTTATTTCTGCATTTCAATGTTGCAACTTGCTGAAAACTGTCCACGGCGTTCATTTCATCTCAACCTAGACACAGCACAGCAAAAATTGGATATCCAGAGTGCATCAAACATGATTTAGAGCTTGTTTATGGAAAAGTGCTTATTTCTGCATTTCAATGTTGTAACTTGCTGAAAACAGTCTACAGTGTTTTCATACATCTCGAATAAACATAACAAAAACATTTTTTTATCCAGAGTGCTTCAAACATGATTTAGAGCTTGTTTATGGAAAAGTGCTTATTTCTGCATTTCAATGTTGCAACTTGCTGAAAACTGTCCACGGCGTTCATTTCATCTCAACCTAGACACAGCACAGCAAAAATTGGATATCCAGAGTGCATCAAACATGATTTAGAGCTTGTTTATGGAAAAGTGCTTATTTCTGCATTTCAATGTTGTAACTTGCTGAAAACAGTCTACAGTGTTTTCATAACATCTCGAATAAACATAACAAAAACATTTTTTTATCCAGAGTGCTTCAAACATGATTTAGAGCTTGTTTATGGAAAAGTGCTTATTTCTGCATTTCAATGTTGCAACTTGCTGAAAACTGTCCACGGCGTTCATTTCATCTCAACCTAGACACAGCACAGCAAAAATTGGATATCCAGAGTGCATCAAACATGATTTAGAGCTTGTTTATGGAAAAGTGCTTATTTCTGCATTTCAATGTTGTAACTTGCTGAAAACAGTCTACAGTGTTTTCATAACATCTCGAATAAACATAACAAAAACATTTTTTATCCAGAGTGCTTCAAACATGATTTAGAGCTTGTTTATGGAAAAGTGCTTATTTCTGCATTTCAATGTTGCAACTTGCTGAAAACTGTCCACGGCGTTCATTTCATCTCAACCTAGACACAGCACAGCAAAAATTGGATATCCAGAGTGCTCAAACATGATTTAGAGCTTGTTTATGGAAAAGTGCTTATTTCTGCATTTCAATGTTGCAACTTGCTGAAAACTGTCCACGGCGTTCATTTCATCTCAACCTAGACACAGCACAGCAAAAATTGGATATCCAGAGTGCATTCAAACATGATTTAGAGCTTGTTTATGGAAAAGTGCTTATTTCTGCATTTCAATGTTGTAACTTGCTGAAAACAGTCTACAGTGTTTTCATAACATCTCGAATAAACATAACAAAAACATTTTTTATCCAGAGTGCTTCAAACATGATTTAGAGCTTGTTTATGGAAAAGTGCTTATTTCTGCATTTCAATGTTGCAACTTGCTGAAAACTGTCCACGGCGTTCATTTCATCTCAACCTAGACACAGCACAGCAAAAATTGGATATCCAGAGTGCATCAAACATGATTTAGAGCTTGTTTATGGAAAAGTGCTTATTTCTGCATTTCAATGTTGCAACTTGCTGAAAACTGTCCACGGCGTTCATTTCATCTCAACCTAGACACAGCACAGCAAAAATTGGATATCCAGAGTGCATCAAACATGATTTAGAGCTTGTTTATGGAAAAGTGCTTATTTCTGCATTTCAATGTTGTAACTTGCTGAAAACAGTCTACAGTGTTTTCATAACATCTCGAATAAACATAACAAAAACATTTTTTTATCCAGAGTGCTTCAAACATGATTTAGAGCTTGTTTATGGAAAAGTGCTTATTTCTGCATTTCAATGTTGCAACTTGCTGAAAACTGTCCACGGCGTTCATTTCATCTCAACCTAGACACAGCACAGCAAAAATTGGATATCCAGAGTGCATCAAACATGATTTAGAGCTTGTTTATGGAAAAGTGCTTATTTCTGCATTTCAATGTTGTAACTTGCTGAAAAACAGTCTACAGGTGTTTTTCATAACATCTCGAATAAACATAACAAAAACATTTTTTATCCAGAGTGCTTCAAACATGATTTAGAGCTTGTTTATGGAAAAGTGCTTATTTCTGCATTTCAATGTTGCAACTTGCTGAAAACTGTCCACGGCGTTCATTTCATCTCAACCTAGACACAGATTGGATATCCAGAGTGCATCAAACATGATTTAGAGCTTGTTTATGGAAAAGTGCTTATTTCTGCATTTCAATGTTGTAACTTGCTGAAAACAGTCTACAGTGTTTTCATAACATCTCGAATAAACATAACAAAAACATTTTTTTATCCAGAGTGCTTCAAACATGATTTAGAGCTTGTTTATGGAAAAGTGCTATTTCTGCATTTCAATGTTGCAACTTGCTGAAACTGTCCACGGCGTTCATTTCATCTCAACCTAGACACAGCACAGCAAAAATTGGATATCCAGAGTGCATCAAACATGATTTAGAGCTTGTTTATGGAAAAGTGCTTATTTCTGCATTTCAATGTTGTAACTTGCTGAAAACAGTCTACAGTGTTTTCATAACATCTCGAATAAACATAACAAAAACATTTTTTTATCCAGAGTGCTTCAAACATGATTTAGAGCTTGTTTATGGAAAAGTGCTTATTTCTGCATTTCAATGTTGCAACTTGCTGAAAACTGTCCACGGCGTTCATTTCATCTCAACCTAGACACAGCACAGCAAAAATTGGATATCCAGAGTGCATCAAACATGATTTAGAGCTTGTTTATGGAAAAGTGCTTATTTCTGCATTTCAATGTTGCAACTTGCTGAAAACTGTCCACGGCGTTCATTTCATCTCAACCTATTGACACACGCGCCAGCAAAAATTGGATATCCAGAGTGGCATTCAAACCATGATCTTAGAGCTTGTTATGGAAAAGTGCTTATTTCTGCATTTCAATGTTGTAACTTGCTGAAAACAAGTCTACAGTGTTTTCATAACATGCTCGAATACACACATAAGCAAAAACATTTATTTTATCCAGAGAGCTTCAAACATGATTTAGGAGCTTATGTTTATGGGAAAAGGCTTATTTATTTCTGCATTTCAATGTTGCAGACCTATGACTGAAAACTTGTCCGACCGGCAAGTTCAATTGATCATCTCAACCTAGCACACAGCACAGCAAAAATTGGTGATAATTCCTGAGTGCATCAAAACATGATTTAGAGAAGGCTTGTTTAATGGGAAAAGTGCTTATTTCTGCATTTCAATGTTGTAACTTGCTGAAAAACAGTCTACATGTGTTTTCATAAACATCTCGAATAAACATAACAAAAACATTTTTTTTTCCAGAGTGCTTCAAAACATGATTTTAGAAGCTTTTTTATGGAAAAAGTGCTTATTTCTGCCATTTCAAGTTGCAACTGTCGCGTGAAAACTGTCCACCGGGCGTTTCATTTCATCTCACCTATGACACAGCACACAGCAAAAATTGATATCCAGAGTGCATCAAACATGATTTAGAGCTTGTTTAATGGAAAGTGCTTATTTCTGCATTTCAATGTTGTAACTTGCTGAAAAACAGTCTACAGTGTTCTTCATCCAAGCATCTCGAATAAGACATAACAAATACATTTTTTATCCAGAGTGCTTCAAAATGGATTTAGAGCTTGTTTATGGAAAAGTGCTTAATTTCCTGGCATTTCAATGTTGGCAGGACTTGCTGAAACCTGTCACGGCGTTCATGTTTCATCTCAAGCTTAGACCACAGCAGGCAGCCAAAAATTGGATATCCAGAGTGGCATCAAAACCATGATTTAGAGCTTGTTTTATTGGAAATAGTGCTTATTTCTGCATTTCATGTTGTAACTGTGCTGAAAACAGTCTAATCAGTGGTTTTCATACATCTTCGAATAAACATTAACAAGAAAACACTTTTTTATCCAGAGTGCTTCAAAACATGATTTACGAGTCTGTGTTTATGGAAAAGTGCTTATTTCCTGCATTTCAATGTGCAACTTGCCCTGCAAACTGTCCACTGGCGTTCATTTCATCTCAACCTAGACACAGCACAGCAAAATTGGATATCCAGAGTGCATCAAAACATGATTTAGAGCTTGTTTATGGAAAAGTGCTTATTTCTGCATTTCAAATGTTGTAACTTGCTGAAAACAGTCTACAGTGGTTTTCATAACATCTCGAATAAACATAAACAAAAACATTTTTTTATCGCAGAGTGGCTTCAAACATGATTTAGAGCTTGTTTATGGAAAAGTGCTTATTTCTGCATTTCAATGTTGCAACTTGCTGAAAACTGTCCCACCGGCGTTCATTTCATCTCAACTAGACCAAGCACAGCAAAAATTGGATATCCAGAAAGTGCTATCAAACATGATTTAGAGCTTGTTTATGGAAAAGTGCTTATTTCTGCATTTCAATGTTGGCAAACTTGCTGAAAACTGTCCACGGCGTTCATGTTCATCTCAAGCTAGACACAGCACAGCAAAAATTGGATATCCAGAGTGGCATTCCAAAACATGATTTAGAGCTTGTTTATTGAAAAGTGCTTATTTCTGCATTTCAATGTTGTAACTTGCTGAAAACAGTCTACAGTGTTTTCATAACATCTCGATAAACATAACAAAAACATTTTTTTATCCAGAGTGCTCAAACATGATTTAGAGCTTGTTTATGGAAAGTGCTTATTTCTGCATTTCAAGTTTGCAACTTGCTGAAAACTGTCCACGGCGTTCATTTTCATCTCAACCTAGACACAGCACAGCAAAAATTGGATATCCAGAGTGCATCAAACATGATTTAGAGCTTGTTTATGGAAAAGTGCTTATTTCTGCATTTCAATGTTGCAACTTGCTGAAAACTGTCCACGGCGTTCATTCATCTCAACCTAGACACAGCACAGCAAAATTGGATATCCAGAGTGCTTCAAACATGATTTAGAGCTTGTTTATGGAAAGTGCTTATTTCTGCATTTCAATGTTGTAACTTGCTGAAAAACAGTCTACAGTGTTTTCATAACATCTCGAATAACATAACAAAAAATTTTTTTATCCAGAGTGCTTCAAACATGATTTAGAGCTTGTTTATGGAAAAGTGCTTATTTCTGCATTTCAATGTTGCAACTTGCTGGAAAACTGTCCACGGCGGTTCATTTCATCTCAACCTAGACACAGCACAGCAAAAATTGGATATCCAGAGTGCATCAAACATGATTTAGAGCTTGTTTATGGAAAAGTGCTTATTTCTGCATTTCAATGTTGTAACTTGCTGAAAAACAGTCTACAGTGTTTTCATAACCATCTCGAATAAACATAACAAAAACATTTTTTTATCCGAGTGCTTCAAAACATGATTTAGAGCTTGTTTATGGAAAAGTGCTTATTCTGCATTTCAATGTTGCAACTTGCTGAAAAACTGTCCACGGGTGTTCATTTCATCTCAAGCTAAGACACAGCACAGCAAAAAATTGGATAGCCTAAGTGCATCAAAACATGGATTTAGATAGCTTGTTTATGTAGAAAGTGCTTATTTGTCTGGCATTTCAATGTTGTAACTTGCTGAAAACTGTCACAGGCGTTTCAATTCATCCTCGAATAAACATAAACAAAACATTTTTTTTATCCAGAGTGCTTCAAACATGATTTAGAGCTTGTTTATGGAAAAGTGCTTATTTCTGCATTTCAAGTTGCAACTATGCTGAAAAACTGTCCACGGCGTTCATTTCATCTCAACCTAGACACAGCACAGCAAAATTGGATATCCTGAGTGCATCACATGGATTTAGAGGCTTGTTTATGGAAAGAGTGCTTATTCTCCTCTGGCATTTCAATGTTGCATGCACTTGCTGAAAACTGTCCACGCTGGCGTTCATATTCAATCCAGACCTAGACACAGCACAGGCAAAAATTGGATATCCAGAGTGGCATCAAACATGATTTAGGAGCTTGTTTATGGAAAATTGCTTTATTTCTCCTTTATCTGCATTTCAATGTTGTAACTTGCTGAAACAGTCTACAGTGTTTTCATAACAATCTCGAATAAACATACAAAAACCATTTTTTTATCCAGAGTGGCTTCAAACATGATTTAGAGCTTTGTTTATGGAAAAGTGCTTATTTCTGCATTTCAATGTTGCAACTTGCTGAAAACTGTCCACCGGTGTTCATATTCATCTCAAGCTAGACACAGCACAGCAAAATTGGATATCCAGAGTGCATCAAAACATGATTAGAGCTTGTTTATGTAAAAGTGCTTATTTCTGGCATTTCAATGTTGTAGACTTGCTGAATAACATGTCCACGGCCGTTCATTACATCTCGAAGCTAGACAATACCACAGCAAACATTGGATATCCAGAGTGCATCAAAACATGTATTTAGAGCTTGTTTATGGAAAGTCTTATTTCTGCATTTCAATGTTGGTAACTTGCTGAAAACATCTACAGTGTTTCATAACATCTCGAATAAACATAACAAAAACATTTTTTAATGCCAGAGTGCTTCAAACATGATGTTAGAGGCTTGTTTATGGAAAAAGTGCTTATTCTTTCTGCATTTAATGTGCCAAACTTGCTGAAAACTGGTCCAGCGGCGTTCATTTCATCTCACCCTAGACACAGCACAGCAAAAATTGGATATCCAGAGTGCATCAAACATGATTTAGAGCTTGTTTATGGAAAGTGCTTATTTCTTCATTTCGATGTTGTACTTGCTGAAAACAGTCTACAGTGTTTCATAACATCTCGAATAACATAACAAAAACATTTTTTTTATCTAGAGTGCTTCAACATGATTTAGAGCTTGTTTATGGAAAAGTGCTTATTTCTGCATTTCAATGTTGCAACTTGCTGAAAACTGTCCACGGCGTTCATTTCATCTCAAGCTAGACACAGCACAGCAAAAATTGGATATCCAGAGTGCATCAAAACATGATTTAGAGCTTGTTTATGGAAAGTGCTTATTTCTGCATTTCAATGTTGTAACTTGCTGAAAACAGTCTACAGTGTTTTCATAACATCTCGAATAAACATAACAAAAACATTTTTTTATCCAGAGTGCTTCAAACATGATTTAGAGCTTGTTTATGGAAAAGTGCTTATTTCTGCATTTCAATGTTGCAACTTGCTGAAAACTGTCCACGGTGTTCATTCATCTCAACCTAGACACAGCACAGCAAAAATTGATATCCAGAGTGCATCAAAACATGATTTAGAGCTTGTTTATGGAAAAGTGCTTATTTCTGCATTTCAATGTTGTAACTTGCTGAAAACAGTCTACGGCGTTCATTTAAATCTCGAACTAGACACACAAGCACAAACATTGATTTATCCAGAGTGCTTCAAAACATGATTTAGAGCTTGTTTATGGAAAAGTGCTTATTTCTGCATTTCAATGTTGCAACTTGCTGAACAACTGTCCACGGCGTTCATTTCATCTCAACTAGACACAGCACAGCAAAAATTGGATATCCAGAGTGCATCAAACATGATTTAGAGCTGTTTATGGAAAGTGCTTATTTCTGCATTTCAATGTTGTAACTTGCTGAAAACAGTCTAACAGTGCTTTCATACCTCTCGAATCAAACATAACAAAAACATTTTATTATCCAAGTGCATCAAACTATGATTTAGAGCTTGGGTGTGTCAGGGGAAAAGTGCTTATTTCTGCTTTCAATGTGGGCAACTTGCTGAAAACTGTCACGGGCGTGCATTTCATCTGCAACCTCGACACAGCACAGGCAAAAATTGGATATCCAGAGTGCATTCAAACAATGATTTAGAGCTTGTTTATGGAAAAGTGCTTATGTCTGCATTTCAATGTTGTAAACTTGCGTGAAAACAGTCTTACAGGTGTTTTGCATACATCTCGAATAAACATAAGCAAAAACATGTTTGTCTATCTAGAGTGCTTCAAACATGAATTTAGAGCTTGTTTATGGAAAGGTGGCTTATTCTGCATTTCACATTGCAACTTGCTGAAAACCTGTCACGGCGTTCATTTCATCTCACCTAGACACAGCACAGCAAAAATGGGGATATCCAGAGTCGCATTCAAACATTATTTAGAGCTTGTTTATGGAAAAGTCTTATTTCTGCATTTCAATGTTGGCAACTTGCTGAAAACTGTCCACGGCGTTCATTTCATCTCAAGCTAGACACAGCACAGCAAAATTGGATATCCAGAGTGCATCAAACATGATTTAGAGCTTGTTTATGGAAAAGTGCTTATTTCTGCATTTCAATGTTGTAACTTGCTGAAAACAGTCTACAGTGTTTTCATAACATCTCGAATAAACATAACAAAAACATTTTTTATCCAGAGTGCTTCAAACATGATTTAGAGCTTGTTTATGGAAAAGTGCTTATTTCTGCATTTCAATGTTGCAACTTGCTGAAAACTGTCCACGGTGTTCATTTCATCTCAACCTAGACACAGACACAGCAAAAATTGGACATCCAGAGTGCTTCAAACATGATTTAGAGCTTGTTTATGGAAAAGTGCTTATTTCTGCATTTCAATGTTGCAACTTGCTGAAAACTGTCCACGGTGTTCATTTCATCTCAACCTAGACACAGCACAGCAAAAATTGGATATCCAGAGTGCATCAAACATGATTTAGAGCTTGTTTATGGAAAAGTGCTTATTTCTGCATTTCAATGTTGTAACTTGCTGAAAACAGTCTACAGTGTTTTCATAACATCTCGAATAAACATAACAAAAACATTTTTTTATCCAGAGTGCTTCAAACATGATTTAGAGCTTGTTTATGGAAAAGTGCTTATTTCTGCATTTCAATGTTGCAACTTGCTGAAAACTGTCCACGGCGTTCATTTCATCTCAAGCTAGACACAGCACAGCAAAAATTGGATATCCAGAGTGCATCAAACATGATTTAGAGCTTGTTTATGGAAAAGTGCTTATTTCTGCATTTCAATGTTGTAACTTGCTGAAAACAGTCTACAGTGTTTTCATAACATCTCGAATAAACATAACAAAAACATTTTTTTATCCAGAGTGCTTCAAACATGATTTAGAGCTTGTTTATGGAAAAGTGCTTATTTCTGCATTTCAATGTTGCAACTTGCTGAAAACTGTCCACGGTGTTCATTTCATCTCAACTAGACACAGCACAGCAAAAATTGGATATCCAGAGTGCATCAAACATGATTTAGAGCTTGTTTATGGAAAAGTGCTTATTTCTGCATTTCAATGTTGTAACTTGCTGAAAACAGTCTACAGTGTTTTCATAACATCTCGAATAAACATAACAAAAACATTTTTTTATCCAGAGTGCTTCAAACATGATTTAGAGCTTGTTTATGGAAAAGTGCTTATTTCTGCATTTCAATGTTGCAACTTGCTGAAAACTGTCCACGGTGTTCATTTCATCTCAAGCTAGACACAGCACAGCAAAAATTGGATATCCAGAGTGCATCAAACATGATTTAGAGCTTGTTTATGGAAAAGTGCTTATTTCTGCATTTCAATGTTGCAACTTGCTGAAAACTGTCCACGGTGTTCATTTCATCTCAACCTAGACACAGCACAGCAAAATTGGATATCCAGAGTGCTTCAAACATGATTTAGAGCTTGTTTATGGAAAAGTGCTTATTTCTGCATTTCAATGTTGCAACTTGCTGAAAACTGTCCACGGTGTTCATTTCATCTCAACTAGACACAGCACAGCAAAAATTGGATATCCAGAGTGCATCAAACATGATTTAGAGCTTGTTTATGGAAAAGTGCTTATTTCTGCATTTCAATGTTGTAACTTGCTGAAAACAGTCTACAGTGTTTTCATAACATCTCGAATAAACATAACAAAAACATTTTTTTATCCAGAGTGCTTCAAACATGATTTAGAGCTTGTTTATGGAAAAGTGCTTATTTCTGCATTTCAATGTTGCAACTTGCTGAAAACTGTCCACGTGTTCATTTCATCTCAACTAGACACAGCACAGCAAAAATTGGATATCCAGAGTGCATCAAAACATGATTTAGAGCTTGTTTATGGAAAAGTGCTTATTTCTGCATTTCAATGTTGTAACTTGCTGAAAACAGTCTACATGTTTTCATAACATCTCGAATAAACATAACAAAAACATTTTTTTATCCAGAGTGCTTCAAACATGATTTAGAGCTTGTTTATGGAAAAGTGCTTATTTCTGCATTTCAATGTTGCAACTTGCTGAAAACTGTCCACGCGTTCATTTCATCTCAAGCTAGACACAGCACAGCAAAAATTGGATATCCAGAGTGCATCAAACATGATTTAGAGCTTGTTTATGGAAAAGTGCTTATTTCTGCATTTCAATGTTGTAACTTGCTGAAAACAGTCTACAGTGTTTTCATAACATCTCGAATAAACATAACAAAACATTTTTTATCCAGAGTGCTTCAAACATGATTTAGAGCTTGTTTATGGAAAAGTGCTTATTTCTGCATTTCAATGTTGCAACTTGCTGAAAACTGTCCACGGTGTTCATTTCATCTAAGAGACATAGACACAGCACAGCAAAAATTGGATATCCAGAGTGCATCAAACATGATTTAGAGCTTGTTTATGGAAAAGTGCTTATTTCTGCATTTCAATGTTGTAACTTGCTGAAAACAGTCTACAGTGTTTTCATAACATCTCGAATAAACATAACAAAACATTTTTTTATCCAGAGTGCTTCAAACATGATTTAGAGCTTGTTTATGGAAAAGTGCTTATTTCTGCATTTCAATGTTGCAACTTGCTGAAAACTGTCCACGGCGTTCATTTCATCTCAAGCTAGACACAGCACAGCAAAAATTGGATATCCAGAGTGCATCAAACATGATTTAGAGCTTGTTTATGGAAAAGTGCTTATTTCTGCATTTCAATGTTGTAACTTGCTGAAAACAGTCTACAGTGTTTTCATAACATCTCGAATAAACATAACAAAAACATTTTTTTATCCAGAGTGCTTCAAACATGATTTAGAGCTTGTTTATGGAAAAGTGCTTATTTCTGCATTTCAATGTTGCAACTTGCTGAAAACTGTCCACGGTGTTCATTTCATCTCAACCTAGACACAGCACAGCAAAAATTGGATATCCAGAGTGCTTCAAACATGATTTAGAGCTTGTTTATGGAAAAGTGCTTATTTCTGCATTTCAATGTTGCAACTTGCTGAAAACTGTCCACGGCGTTCATTTCATCTCAACTAGACACAGCACAGCAAAAATTGGATATCCAGAGTGCATCAAACATGATTTAGAGCTTGTTTATGGAAAAGTGCTTATTTCTGCATTTCAATGTTGTAACTTGCTGAAAACAGTCTACAGTGTTTTTCATAACATCTCGAATACATAACAAAAACATTTTTTATCCAGAGTGCTTCAAACATGATTTAGAGCTTGTTTATGGAAAAGTGCTTATTTCTGCATTTCAATGTTGCAACTTGCTGAAAACTGTCCACGGTTTCATTTCATCTCAACCTAGACACAGCACAGCAAAAATTGGATATCCAGAGTGCATCAAACATGATTTAGAGCTTGTTTATGGAAAAGTGCTTATTTCTGCATTTCAATGTTGCAACTTGCTGAAAACTGTCCACAGTGTTTCATTTCATCTCAATAGAACAGCACAGCAAAATTTTTTATCCAGAGTGCTTCAAACATGATTTAGAGCTTGTTTATGGAAAAGTGCTTATTTCTGCATTTCAATGTTGCAACTTGCTGAAAACTGTCCACGGCGTTCATTTCATCTCAACTAGACACAGCACAGCAAAAATTGGATATCCAGAGTGCATCAAAACATGATTTAGAGCTTGTTTATGGAAAAGTGCTTATTTCTGCATTTCAATGTTGTAACTTGCTGAAAACAGTCTACAGTGTTTTCATAACATCTCGAATAAACATAACAAAAACATTTTTTTATCCAGAGTGCTTCAAACATGATTTAGAGCTTGTTTATGGAAAAGTGCTTATTTCTGCATTTCAATGTTGCAACTTGCTGAAAACTGTCCACGTGTTCATTTCATCTCAACCTAGACACAGCACAGCAAAAATTGGATATCCAGAGTGCATCAAACATGATTTAGAGCTTGTTTATGGAAAAGTGCTTATTTCTGCATTTCAATGTTGTAACTTGCTGAAAACAGTCTACAGTGTTTTCATAACATCTCGAATAACATAACAAAACATTTTTTTATCCAGAGTGCTTCAAACATGATTTAGAGCTTGTTTATGGAAAAGTGCTTATTTCTGCATTTCAATGTTGCAACTTGCTGAAAACTGTCCACGGCGTTCATTTCATCTCAACTAGACACAGCACAGCAAAAATTGGATATCCAGAGTGCATCAAACATGATTTAGAGCTTGTTTATGGAAAAGTGCTTATTTCTGCATTTCAATGTTGTAACTTGCTGAAAACAGTCTACAGTGTTTTCATAACATCTCGAATAAACATAACAAAAACATTTTTTTATCCAGAGTGCTTCAAACATGATTTAGAGCTTGTTTATGGAAAAGTGCTTATTTCTGCATTTCAATGTTGCAACTTGCTGAAAACTGTCCACGGTGTTCATTTCATCTCAACCTAGACACAGCACAGCAAAATTGGATATCCAGAGTGCTTCAAACATGATTTAGAGCTTGTTTATGGAAAAGTGCTTATTTCTGCATTTCAATGTTGCAACTTGCTGAAAACTGTCCACGGCGTTCATTTCATCTCAAGCTAGACACAGCACAGCAAAAATTGGATATCCAGAGTGCATCAAACATGATTTAGAGCTTGTTTATGGAAAAGTGCTTATTTCTGCATTTCAATGTTGTAACTTGCTGAAAACAGTCTACGTGTTTTCATAACATCTCGAATAACATAACAAAAACATTTTTTTATCCAGAGTGCTTCAAACATGATTTAGAGCTTGTTTATGGAAAGTGCTTATTTCTGCATTTCAATGTTGCAACTTGCTGAAAACTGTCCACGGTGTTCATTTCATCTCACCTAGACACAGCACAGCAAAAATTGGATATCCAGAGTGCTTCAAACATGATTTAGAGCTTGTTTATGGAAAAGTGCTTATTTCTGCATTTCAATGTTGCAACTTGCTGAAAACTGTCCACGGTGTTTCATTTCATCTCAATAGACACAGCACAGCAAAAATTTTTTATCCAGAGTGCTTCAAACATGATTTAGAGCTTGTTTATGGAAAAGTGCTTATTTCTGCATTTCAATGTTGCAACTTGCTGAAAACTGTCCACGGTGTTCATTTCATCTCAAGCTAGACACAGCACAGCAAAATTGGATATCCAGAGTGCATCAAACATGATTTAGAGCTTGTTTATGGAAAAGTGCTTATTTCTGCATTTCAATGTTGTAACTTGCTGAAAACAGTCTACAGTGTTTTCATAACATCTCGAATAACATAACAAAACATTTTTTATCCAAAATTGGAGAGTGCTTCAAACATGATTTAGAGCTTGTTTATGGAAAAGTGCTTATTTCTGCATTTCAATGTTGCAACTTGCTGAAAACTGTCCACGGTGTTCATTTCATCTCACCTAGACACAGCACAGCAAAATTGGATATCCAGAGTGCTTCAAACATGATTTAGAGCTTGTTTATGGAAAAGTGCTTATTTCTGCATTTCAATGTTGCAACTTGCTGAAAACTGTCCACGGCGTTCATTTCATCTCAAGCTAGACACAGCACAGCAAAAATTGGATATCCAGAGTGCATCAAACATGATTTAGAGCTTGTTTATGGAAAAGTGCTTATTTCTGCATTTCAATGTTGTAACTTGCTGAAAACAGTCTACAGTGTTTTCATAACATCTCGAATAAACATAACAAAACATTTTTTTATCCAGAGTGCTTCAAACATGATTTAGAGCTTGTTTATGGAAAAGTGCTTATTTCTGCATTTCAATGTTGCAACTTGCTGAAAACTGTCCACGTGTTCATTTCATCTCAACTAGACACAGCACAGCAAAATTGGATATCCAGAGTGCATCAAACATGATTTAGAGCTTGTTTATGGAAAAGTGCTTATTTCTGCATTTCAATGTTGCAACTTGCTGAAAACTGTCCACGGTGTTCATTTCATCTCAAGCTAGACACAGCACAGCAAAAATTGGATATCCAGAGTGCATCAAAACATGATTTAGAGCTTGTTTATGGAAAAGTGCTTATTTCTGCATTTCAATGTTGTAACTTGCTGAAAACAGTCTACAGTGTTTTCATAACATCTCGAATAAACATAACAAAATTTTTTTATCCAGAGTGCTTCAAACATGATTTAGAGCTTGTTTATGGAAAAGTGCTTATTTCTGCATTTCAATGTTGCAACTTGCTGAAAACTGTCCACGGCGTTCATTTCATCTCAACTAGACACAGCACCAAAAAATTGGATATCCAGAGTGCATCAAAACATGATTTAGAGCTTGTTTATGGAAAAGTGCTTATTTCTGCATTTCAATGTTGTAACTTGCTGAAAACAGTCTACAGTGTTTTCATAACATCTCGAATAACATAACAAAAACATTTTTTTATCCAGAGTGCTTCAAACATGATTTAGAGCTTGTTTATGGAAAAGTGCTTATTTCTGCATTTCAATGTTGCAACTTGCTGAAAACTGTCCACGTGTTCATTTCATCTCAACCTAGACACAGCACAGCAAAATTGGATATCCAGAGTGCTTCAAACATGATTTAGAGCTTGTTTATGGAAAAGTGCTTATTTCTGCATTTCAATGTTGCAACTTGCTGAAAACTGTCCACGGCGTTCATTTCATCTCAAGCTAGACACAGCACAGCAAAAATTGGATATCCAGAGTGCATCAAACATGATTTAGAGCTTGTTTATGGAAAAGTGCTTATTTCTGCATTTCAATGTTGTAACTTGCTGAAAACAGTCTACAGTGTTTTTCATAACATCTCGAATAAACATAACAAACATTTTTTATCCAGAGTGCTTCAAACATGATTTAGAGCTTGTTTATGGAAAAGTGCTTATTTCTGCATTTCAATGTTGCAACTTGCTGAAAACTGTCCACGGTGTTCATTTCATCTCAACCTAGACACAGCACAGCAAAAATTGGATATCCAGAGTGCATCAAACATGATTTAGAGCTTGTTTATGGAAAAGTGCTTATTTCTGCATTTCAATGTTGCAACTTGCTGAAAACTGTCCACGGTGTTCATTTCATCTCAACCTAACACAGCACAGCAAAATTTTTTATCCAGAGTGCTTCAAACATGATTTAGAGCTTGTTTATGGAAAAGTGCTTATTTCTGCATTTCAATGTTGCAACTTGCTGAAAACTGTCCACGGCGTTCATTTCATCTCAAGCTAGACACAGCACAGCAAAATTGGATATCCAGAGTGCATCAAACATGATTTAGAGCTTGTTTATGGAAAAGTGCTTATTTCTGCATTTCAATGTTGTAACTTGCTGAAAACAGTCTACAGTGTTTTCATAACATCTCGAATAACATAACAAAAACATTTTTTTATCCAGAGTGCTTCAAACATGATTTAGAGCTTGTTTATGGAAAAGTGCTTATTTCTGCATTTCAATGTTGCAACTTGCTGAAAACTGTCCACGGTGTTCATTTCATCTCAACTAGACACAGCACAGCAAAAATTGGATATCCAGAGTGCTTCAAACATGATTTAGAGCTTGTTTATGGAAAAGTGCTTATTTCTGCATTTCAATGTTGCAACTTGCTGAAAACTGTCCACGGCGTTCATTTCATCTCAAGCTAGACACAGCACAGCAAAAATTGGATATCCAGAGTGCATCAAACATGATTTAGAGCTTGTTTATGGAAAAGTGCTTATTTCTGCATTTCAATGTTGTAACTTGCTGAAAACAGTCTACAGTGTTTTCATAACATCTCGAATAAACATAACAAAAACATTTTTTTATCCAGAGTGCTTCAAACATGATTTAGAGCTTGTTTATGGAAAAGTGCTTATTTCTGCATTTCAATGTTGCAACTTGCTGAAAACTGTCCACGGTGTTCATTTCATCTCAAGTAGACACAGCACAGCAAAAATTGGATCTCCAGAGTGCATCAAACATGATTTAGAGCTTGTTTATGGAAAAGTGCTTATTTCTGCATTTCAATGTTGCAACTTGCTGAAAA
>NW_022262575.1:0-65750 GCF_002021735.2 Oncorhynchus kisutch | reverse complement strand
TGAAAACTGTCCACTTCGTTCATTTCATCTCAACCTAGACCCAGCACAGCAAAAATTGGATATCCAGAGTGCATCAAACATGATTTAGAGCTTGTTTATGGAAAAGTGCTTATTTCTGCATTTCAATGTTGTAACTTGCTGAAACAGTCTACAGTGTTTTCATACATCTCGAATAGAACAGCAAAACCATTTTTTTATCCAGAGTGCATCAACCATGATTTAGAGCTTGTTTATGGAAAAGTGCTTATTTCTGCATTCAATGTTGCAACTTGCTGCACTGTCCACGGCGTTCATTTCATCTCAACCTAGACACAGCACAGCAAAAATTGGATATCTCCAGAGTGCATCAAACATGATTTAGAGCTTGTTTATGGAAAAGTGCTTATTTCTGCATTTCAATGTTGTAACTTGCTGAAAACGTCTACAGTGTTTTCATACATCTCGAATAAACATAACAAAAACATTTTTTTATCCAGAGTGCTTCAAACATGATTTAGAGCTTGTTTATGGAAAAGTGCTTATTTCTGCATTTCAATGTTGCAACTTGCTGAAAACTGTCCACGGCGTTCATTTCATCTCAACCTAGACACAGCACAGCAAAAATTGGATATCCAGAGTGCATCAAACATGATTTAGAGCTTGTTTATGGAAAAGTGCTTATTTCTGCATTTCAATGTTGTAACTTGCTGAAAACAGTCTACAGTGTTTTCATAACATCTCGAATAAACATAACAAAAACATTTTTTATCCAGAGTGCTTCAAACATGATTTAGAGCTTGTTTATGGAAAAGTGCTTATTTCTGCATTTCAATGTTGCAACTTGCTGAAAACTGTCCACGGCGTTCATTTCATCTCAACCTAGACACAGCACAGCAAAAATTGGATATCCAGAGTGCATCAAACATGATTTAGAGCTTGTTTATGGAAAAGTGCTTATTTCTGCATTTCAATGTTGCAACTTGCTGAAAACTGTCCACGGCGTTCATTTCATCTCAACCTAGACACAGCACAGCAAAAATTGGATATCCAGAGTGCATCAAACATGATTTAGAGCTTGTTTATGGAAAAGTGCTTATTTCTGCATTTCAATGTTGTAACTTGCTGAAAACAGTCTACAGTGTTTGTCATAACATCTCGAATAAACATAACAAAAACATTTTTTATCCAGAGTGCTTCAAACATGATTTAGAGCTTGTTTATGGAAAAGTGCTTATTTCTGCATTCAATGTTGCAACTTGCTGAAAACTGTCCACGGCGTTCATTTCATCTCAACCTAGACACAGCACAGCAAAAATTGGATATCCAGAGTGCATCAAACATGATTTAGAGCTTGTTTATGGAAAAGTGCTTATTTCTGCATTTCAATGTTGTAACTTGCTGAAAACAGTCTACAGTGTTTTCATAACATCTCGAATAAACATAACAAAAACATTTTTTATCCAGAGTGCTTCAAACATGATTTAGAGCTTGTTTATGGAAAAGTGCTTATTTCTGCATTTCAATGTTGCAACTTGCTGAAAACTGTCCACGGCGTTCATTTCATCTCAACCTAGACACAGCACAGCAAAAATTGGATATCCAGAGTGCATCAAACATGATTTAGAGCTTGTTTATGGAAAAGTGCTTATTTCTGCATTTCAATGTTGTAACTTGCTGAAAACAGTCTACAGTGTTTTCATAACATCTCGAATAAACATAACAAAAACATTTTTTTATCCAGAGTGCTTCAAACATGATTTAGAGCTTGTTTATGGAAAAGTGCTTATTTCTGCATTTCAATGTTGCAACTTGCTGAAAACTGTCCACGGCGTTCATTTCATCTCAACCTAGACACAGCACAGCAAAAATTGGATATCCAGAGTGCATCAAACATGATTTAGAGCTTGTTTATGGAAAAGTGCTTATTTCTGCATTTCAATGTTGTAACTTGCTGAAAACAGTCTACAGTGTTTTCATAACATCTCGAATAAACATAACAAAAACATTTTTTTATCCAGAGTGCTTCAAACATGATTTAGAGCTTGTTTATGGAAAAGTGCTTATTTCTGCATTTCAATGTTGCAACTTGCTGAAAACTGTCCACGGCGTTCATTTCATCTCAACCTAGACACAGCACAGCAAAAATTGGATATCCAGAGTGCATCAAACATGATTTAGAGCTTGTTTATGGAAAAGTGCTTATTTCTGCATTTCAATGTTGCAACTTGCTGAAAACTGTCCACGGCGTTCATTTCATCTCAACCTAGACACAGCACAGCAAAAATTGGATATCCAGAGTGCATCAAACATGATTTAGAGCTTGTTTATGGAAAAGTGCTTATTTCTGCATTTCAATGTTGTAACTTGCTGAAAACAGTCTACAGTGTTTTCATAACATCTCGAATAAACATAACAAAAACATTTTTTTATCCAGAGTGCTTCAAACATGATTTAGAGCTTGTTTATGGAAAAGTGCTTATTTCTGCATTTCAATGTTGCAACTTGCTGAAAACTGTCCACGGCGTTCATTTCATCTCAACCTAGACACAGCACAGCAAAAATTGGATATCCAGAGTGCATCAAACATGATTTAGAGCTTGTTTATGGAAAAGTGCTTATTTCTGCATTTCAATGTTGTAACTTGCTGAAAACTGTCCACGGCGTTCATTTCATCTCAACCTAGACACAGCACAGCAAAAATTGGATATCCAGAGTGCATCAAACATGATTTAGAGCTTGTTTATGGAAAAGTGCTTATTTCTGCATTTCAATGTTGTAACTTGCTGAAAACAGTCTACAGTGTTTTCATAACATCTCGAATAAACATAACAAAACATTTTTTATCCAGAGTGCTTCAAACATGATTTAGAGCTTGTTTATGGAAAAGTGCTTATTTCTGCATTTCAATGTTGCAACTTGCTGAAAACTGTCCACGGCGTTCATTTCATCTCAACCTAGACACAGCACAGCAAAAATTGGATATCCAGAGTGCATCAAACATGATTTAGAGCTTGTTTATGGAAAAGTGCTTATTTCTGCATTTCAATGTTGTAACTTGCTGAAAACAGTCTACAGTGTTTTCATAACATCTCGAATAAACATAACAAAAACATTTTTTTATCCAGAGTGCTTCAAACATGATTTAGAGCTTGTTTATGGAAAAGTGCTTATTTCTGCATTTCAATGTTGCAACTTGCTGAAAACTGTCCACGGCGTTCATTTCATCTCAACCTAGACACAGCACAGCAAAAATTGGATATCCAGAGTGCATCAAACATGATTTAGAGCTTGTTTATGGAAAAGTGCTTATTTCTGCATTTCAATGTTGCAACTTGCTGAAAACTGTCCACGGCGTTCATTTCATCTCAACCTAGACACAGCACAGCAAAAATTGGATATCCAGAGTGCATCAAACATGATTTAGAGCTTGTTTATGGAAAAGTGCTTATTTCTGCATTTCAATGTTGTAACTTGCTGAAACAGTCTACAGTGTTTTCATAACATCTCGAATAAACATAACAAAAACATTTTTTATCCAGAGTGCTTCAAACATGATTTAGAGCTTGTTTATGGAAAAGTGCTTATTTCTGCATTTCAATGTTGCAACTTGCTGAAAACTGTCCACGGCGTTCATTTCATCTCAACCTAGACACAGCACAGCAAAAATTGGATATCCAGAGTGCATCAAACATGATTTAGAGCTTGTTTATGGAAAAGTGCTTATTTCTGCATTTCAATGTTGTAACTTGCTGAAAACAGTCTACAGTGTTTTCATAACATCTCGAATAAACATAACAAAAACATTTTTTTATCCAGAGTGCTTCAAACATGATTTAGAGCTTGTTTATGGAAAAGTGCTTATTTCTGCATTTCAATGTTGCAACTTGCTGAAAACTGTCCACGGCGTTCATTTCATCTCAACCTAGACACAGCACAGCAAAACATTTGGATATCCAGAGTGCATCAAACATGATTTAGAGCTTGTTTATGGAAAAGTGCTTATTTCTGCATTTCAATGTTGCAACTTGCTGAAAACTGTCCACGGCGTTCATTTCATCTCAACCTAGACACAGCACAGCAAAAATTGGATATCCAGAGTGCATCAAACATGATTTAGAGCTTGTTTATGGAAAAGTGCTTATTTCTGCATTTCAATGTTGTAACTTGCTGAAAACAGTCTACAGTGTTTTCATAACATCTCGAATAAACATAACAAAAACATTTTTTTATCCAGAGTGCTTCAAACATGATTTAGAGCTTGTTTATGGAAAAGTGCTTATTTCTGCATTTCAATGTTGCAACTTGCTGAAAACTGTCCACGGCGTTCATTTCATCTCAACCTAGACACAGCACAGCAAAAATTGGATATCCAGAGTGCATCAAACATGATTTAGAGCTTGTTTATGGAAAAGTGCTTATTTCTGCATTTCAATGTTGCAACTTGCTGAAAACTGTCCACGGCGTTCATTTCATCTCAACCTAGACACAGCACAGCAAAAATTGGATATCCAGAGTGCATCAAACATGATTTAGAGCTTGTTTATGGAAAAGTGCTTATTTCTGCATTTCAATGTTGTAACTTGCTGAAAACAGTCTACAGTGTTTTCATAACATCTCGAATAAACATAACAAAAACATTTTTTTATCCAGAGTGCTTCAAACATGATTTAGAGCTTGTTTATGGAAAAGTGCTTATTTCTGCATTTCAATGTTGCAACTTGCTGAAAACTGTCCACGGCGTTCATTTCATCTCAACCTAGACACAGCACAGCAAAAATTGGATATCCAGAGTGCATCAAACATGATTTAGAGCTTGTTTATGGAAAAGTGCTTATTTCTGCATTTCAATGTTGTAACTTGCTGAAAACAGTCTACAGTGTTTTCATAACATCTCGAATAAACATAACAAAAACATTTTTTATCCAGAGTGCTTCAAACATGATTTAGAGCTTGTTTATGGAAAAGTGCTTATTTCTGCATTTCAATGTTGCAACTTGCTGAAAACTGTCCACGGCGTTCATTTCATCTCAACTAGACACAGCACAGCAAAAATTGGATATCCAGAGTGCATTCAAACATGATTTAGAGCTTGTTTATGGAAAGTGCTTATTTCTGCATTTCAATGTTGTCAACTTGCTGAAAACAGTCCACGGCGTTCATTTCATCTCAACCTAGACACAGCACAGCAAAAATTGGATATCCAGAGTGCATCAAACATGATTTAGAGCTTGTTTATGGAAAAGTGCTTATTTCTGCATTTCAATGTTGCAACTTGCTGAAAACTGTCCACGGCGTTCATTTCATCTCAACCTAGACACAGCACAGCAAAAATTGGATATCCAGAGTGCATCAAACATGATTTAGAGCTTGTTTATGGAAAAGTGCTTATTTCTGCATTTCAATGTTGTAACTTGCTGAAAACAGTCTACAGTGTTTTCATAACATCTCGAATAAACATAACAAAAACATTTTTTTATCCAGAGTGCTTCAAACATGATTTAGAGCTTGTTTATGGAAAAGTGCTTATTTCTGCATTTCAATGTTGCAACTTGCTGAAAACTGTCCACGGCGTTCATTTCATCTCAACCTAGACACAGCACAGCAAAAATTGGATATCCAGAGTGCATCAAACATGATTTAGAGCTTGTTTATGGAAAAGTGCTTATTTCTGCATTTCAATGTTGTAACTTGCTGAAAACAGTCTACAGTGTTTTCATAACATCTCGAATAAACATAACAAAAACATTTTTTTATCCAGAGTGCTTCAAACATGATTTAGAGCTTGTTTATGGAAAAGTGCTTATTTCTGCATTTCAATGTTGCAACTTGCTGAAAACTGTCCACGGCGTTCATTTCATCTCAACCTAGACACAGCACAGCAAAAATTGGATATCCAGAGTGCATCAAACATGATTTAGAGCTTGTTTATGGAAAAGTGCTTATTTCTGCATTTCAATGTTGTAACTTGCTGAAAACAGTCTACAGTGTTTTCATAACATCTCGAATAAACATAACAAAAACATTTTTTATCCAGAGTGCTTCAAACATGATTTAGAGCTTGTTTATGGAAAAGTGCTTATTTCTGCATTTCAATGTTGCAACTTGCTGAAAACTGTCCACGGCGTTCATTTCATCTCAACCTAGACACAGCACAGCAAAAATTGGATATCCAGAGTGCATCAAACATGATTTAGAGCTTGTTTATGGAAAAGTGCTTATTTCTGCATTTCAATGTTGTAACTTGCTGAAAACAGTCTACAGTGTTTTCATAACATCTCGAATAAACATAACAAAAACATTTTTTTATCCAGAGTGCTTCAAACATGATTTAGAGCTTGTTTATGGAAAAGTGCTTATTTCTGCATTTCAATGTTGCAACTTGCTGAAAACTGTCCACGGCGTTCATTTCATCTCAACCTAGACACAGCACAGCAAAAATTGGATATCCAGAGTGCATCAAACATGATTTAGAGCTTGTTTATGGAAAAGTGCTTATTTCTGCATTTCAATGTTGTAACTTGCTGAAAACAGTCTACAGTGTTTTCATAACATCTCGAATAAACATAACAAAAACATTTTTTTATCCAGAGTGCTTCAAACATGATTTAGAGCTTGTTTATGGAAAAGTGCTTATTTCTGCATTTCAATGTTGCAACTTGCTGAAAACTGTCCACGGCGTTCATTTCATCTCAACCTAGACACAGCACAGCAAAAATTGGATATCCAGAGTGCATCAAACATGATTTAGAGCTTGTTTATGGAAAAGTGCTTATTTCTGCATTTCAATGTTGCAACTTGCTGAAAACTGTCCACGGCGTTCATTTCATCTCAACCTAGACACAGCACAGCAAAAATTGGATATCCAGAGTGCATCAAACATGATTTAGAGCTTGTTTATGGAAAAGTGCTTATTTCTGCATTTCAATGTTGTAACTTGCTGAAAACAGTCTACAGTGTTTTCATAACATCTCGAATAAACATAACAAAAACATTTTTTTATCCAGAGTGCTTCAAACATGATTTAGAGCTTGTTTATGGAAAAGTGCTTATTTCTGCATTTCAATGTTTGCAACTTGCTGAAAACTGTCCACGGCGTTCATTTCATCTCAACCTAGACACAGCACAGCAAAAATTGGATATCCAGAGTGCATCAAACATGATTTAGAGCTTGTTTATGGAAAAGTGCTTATTTCTGCATTTCAATGTTGTAACTTGCTGAAAACAGTCTACAGTGTTTTCATAACATCTCGAATAAACATAACAAAAACATTTTTTTATCCAGAGTGCTTCAAACATGATTTAGAGCTTGTTTATGGAAAAGTGCTTATTTCTGCATTTCAATGTTGCAACTTGCTGAAAACTGTCCACGGCGTTCATTTCATCTCAACCTAGACACAGCACAGCAAAAATTGGATATCCAGAGTGCATCAAACATGATTTAGAGCTTGTTTATGGAAAAGTGCTTATTTCTGCATTTCAATGTTGCAACTTGCTGAAAACTGTCCACGGCGTTCATTTCATCTCAACCTAGACACAGCACAGCAAAAATTGGATATCCAGAGTGCATCAAACATGATTTAGAGCTTGTTTATGGAAAAGTGCTTATTTCTGCATTTCAATGTTGTAACTTGCTGAAAACAGTCTACAGTGTTTTCATAACATCTCGAATAAACATAACAAAAACATTTTTTTATCCAGAGTGCTTCAAACATGATTTAGAGCTTGTTTATGGAAAAGTGCTTATTTCTGCATTTCAATGTTGCAACTTGCTGAAAACTGTCCACGGCGTTCATTTCATCTCAACCTAGACACAGCACAGCAAAAATTGGATATCCAGAGTGCATCAAACATGATTTAGAGCTTGTTTATGGAAAAGTGCTTATTTCTGCATTTCAATGTTGTAACTTGCTGAAAACAGTCTACAGTGTTTTCATAACATCTCGAATAAACATAACAAAAACATTTTTTTATCCAGAGTGCTTCAAACATGATTTAGAGCTTGTTTATGGAAAAGTGCTTATTTCTGCATTTCAATGTTGCAACTTGCTGAAAACTGTCCACGGCGTTCATTTCATCTCAACCTAGACACAGCACAGCAAAAATTGGATATCCAGAGTGCATCAAACATGATTTAGAGCTTGTTTATGGAAAAGTGCTTATTTCTGCATTTCAATGTTGCAACTTGCTGAAAACTGTCCACGGCGTTCATTTCATCTCAACCTAGACACAGCACAGCAAAAATTGGATATCCAGAGTGCATCAAACATGATTTAGAGCTTGTTTATGGAAAAGTGCTTATTTCTGCATTTCAATGTTGCAACTTGCTGAAAACTGTCCACGGCGTTCATTTCATCTCAACCTAGACACAGCACAGCAAAAATTGGATATCCAGAGTGCATCAAACATGATTTAGAGCTTGTTTATGGAAAAGTGCTTATTTCTGCATTTCAATGTTGTAACTTGCTGAAAACAGTCTACAGTGTTTTCATAACATCTCGAATAAACATAACAAAAACATTTTTTTATCCAGAGTGCTTCAAACATGATTTAGAGCTTGTTTATGGAAAAGTGCTTATTTCTGCATTTCAATGTTGCAACTTGCTGAAAACTGTCCACGGCGTTCATTTCATCTCAACCTAGACACAGCACAGCAAAAATTGGATATCCAGAGTGCATCAAACATGATTTAGAGCTTGTTTATGGAAAAGTGCTTATTTCTGCATTTCAATGTTGTAACTTGCTGAAAACAGTCTACAGTGTTTTCATAACATCTCGAATAAACATAACAAAAACATTTTTTTATCCAGAGTGCTTCAAACATGATTTAGAGCTTGTTTATGGAAAAGTGCTTATTTCTGCATTTCAATGTTGCAACTTGCTGAAAACTGTCCACGGCGTTCATTTCATCTCAACCTAGACACAGCACAGCAAAAATTGGATATCCAGAGTGCATCAAACATGATTTAGAGCTTGTTTATGGAAAAGTGCTTATTTCTGCATTTCAATGTTGTAACTTGCTGAAAACAGTCTACAGTGTTTTCATAACATCTCGAATAAACATAACAAAAACATTTTTTTATCCAGAGTGCTTCAAACATGATTTAGAGCTTGTTTATGGAAAAGTGCTTATTTCTGCATTTCAATGTTGCAACTTGCTGAAAACTGTCCACGGCGTTCATTTCATCTCAACCTAGACACAGCACAGCAAAAATTGGATATCCAGAGTGCATCAAACATGATTTAGAGCTTGTTTATGGAAAAGTGCTTATTTCTGCATTTCAATGTTGTAACTTGCTGAAAACAGTCTACAGTGTTTTCATAACATCTCGAATAAACATAACAAAAACATTTTTTTATCCAGAGTGCTTCAAACATGATTTAGAGCTTGTTTATGGAAAAGTGCTTATTTCTGCATTTCAATGTTGCAACTTGCTGAAAACTGTCCACGGCGTTCATTTCATCTCAACCTAGACACAGCACAGCAAAAATTGGATATCCAGAGTGCATCAAACATGATTTAGAGCTTGTTTATGGAAAAGTGCTTATTTCTGCATTTCAATGTTGTAACTTGCTGAAAACAGTCTACAGTGTTTTCATAACATCTCGAATAAACATAACAAAAACATTTTTTTATCCAGAGTGCTTCAAACATGATTTAGAGCTTGTTTATGGAAAAGTGCTTATTTCTGCATTTCAATGTTGCAACTTGCTGAAAACTGTCCACGGCGTTCATTTCATCTCAACCTAGACACAGCACAGCAAAAATTGGATATCCAGAGTGCATCAAACATGATTTAGAGCTTGTTTATGGAAAAGTGCTTATTTCTGCATTTCAATGTTGCAACTTGCTGAAAACTGTCCACGGCGTTCATTTCATCTCAACCTAGACACAGCACAGCAAAAATTGGATATCCAGAGTGCATCAAACATGATTTAGAGCTTGTTTATGGAAAAGTGCTTATTTCTGCATTTCAATGTTGTAACTTGCTGAAAACAGTCTACAGTGTTTTCATAACATCTCGAATAAACATAACAAAAACATTTTTTTATCCAGAGTGCTTCAAACATGATTTAGAGCTTGTTTATGGAAAAGTGCTTATTTCTGCATTTCAATGTTGCAACTTGCTGAAAACTGTCCACGGCGTTCATTTCATCTCAACCTAGACACAGCACAGCAAAAATTGGATATCCAGAGTGCATCAAACATGATTTAGAGCTTGTTTATGGAAAAGTGCTTATTTCTGCATTTCAATGTTGTAACTTGCTGAAAACAGTCTACAGTGTTTTCATAACATCTCGAATAAACATAACAAAAACATTTTTTTATCCAGAGTGCTTCAAACATGATTTAGAGCTTGTTTATGGAAAAGTGCTTATTTCTGCATTTCAATGTTTCAACTTGCTGAAAACTGTCCACGGCGTTCATTTCATCTCAACCTAGACACAGCACAGCAAAAATTGGATATCCAGAGTGCATCAAACATGATTTAGAGCTTGTTTATGGAAAAGTGCTTATTTCTGCATTTCAATGTTGTAACTTGCTGAAAACAGTCTACAGTGTTTTCATAACATCTCGAATAAACATAACAAAAACATTTTTTTATCCAGAGTGCTTCAAACATGATTTAGAGCTTGTTTATGGAAAAGTGCTTATTTCTGCATTTCAATGTTTCAACTTGCTGAAAACTGTCCACGGCGTTCATTTCATCTCAACCTAGACACAGCACAGCAAAAATTGGATATCCAGAGTGCATCAAACATGATTTAGAGCTTGTTTATGGAAAAGTGCTTATTTCTGCATTTCAATGTTGTCAACTTGCTGAAAACTGTCCACGGTGTTCATTCATCTCAACCTAGACACAGCACAGCAAAAATTGGATATCCAGAGTGCATCAAACATGATTTAGAGCTTGTTTATGGAAAAGTGCTTATTTCTGCATTTCAATGTTGTAACTTGCTGAAAACAGTCTACAGTGTTTTCATAACATCTCGAATAAACATAACAAAAACATTTTTTTATCCAGAGTGCATCAAACATGATTTAGAGCTTGTTTATGGAAAAGTGCTTATTTCTGCATTTCAATGTTTCAACTTGCTGAAAACTGTCCACAGCGTTCATTTCATCTCAACCTAGACACAGCACAGCAAAAATTGGATATCCAGAGTGCATCAAACATGATTTAGAGCTTGTTTATGGAAAAGTGCTTATTTCTCTGCATTTCAATGTTGTAACTTGCTGAAAACAGTCTACAGTGTTTTCATAACATCTCGAATAAACATAACAAAAACATTTTTTTATCCAGAGTGCTTCAAACATGATTTAGAGCTTGTTTATGGAAAAGTGCTTATTTCTGCATTTCAATGTTGCAACTTGCTGAAAACTGTCCACGGCGTTCATTTCATCTCAACCTAGACACAGCACAGCAAAAATTGGATATCCAGAGTGCATCAAACATGATTTAGAGCTTGTTTATGGAAAAGTGCTTATTTCTGCATTTCAATGTTGCAACTTGCTGAAAACTGTCCACGGCGTTCATTTCATCTCAACCTAGACACAGCACAGCAAAAATTGGATATCCAGAGTGCATCAAACATGATTTAGAGCTTGTTTATGGAAAAGTGCTTATTTCTGCATTTCAATGTTGTAACTTGCTGAAAACAGTCTACAGTGTTTTCATAACATCTCGAATAAACATAACAAAAACATTTTTTATCCAGAGTGCATTCAAACATGATTTAGAGCTTGTTTATGGAAAAGTGCTTATTTCTGCATTTCAATGTTTGCAACTTGCTGAAAACTGTCCACGGCGTTCATTTCATCTCAACCTAGACACAGCACAGCAAAAATTGGATATCCAGAGTGCATCAAACATGATTTAGAGCTTGTTTATGGAAAAGTGCTTATTTCTGCATTTCAATGTTGTAACTTGCTGAAAACAGTCTACAGTGTTTTCATAACATCTCGAATAAACATAACAAAAACATTTTTTTATCCAGAGTGCATCAAACATGATTTAGAGCTTGTTTATGGAAAAGTGCTTATTTCTGCATTTCAATGTTGCAACTTGCTGAAAACTGTCTACAGTGTTTTCATAACATCTCGAATAAACATAACAAAAACATTTTTTTATCCAGAGTGCTTCAAACATGATTTAGAGCTTGTTTATGGAAAAGTGCTTATTTCTGCATTTCAATGTTTCAACTTGCTGAAAACTGTCCACGGCGTTCATTTCATCTCAACCTATACACAGCACAGCAAAAATTGGATATCCAGAGTGCATCAAACATGATTTAGAGCTTGTTTATGGAAAAGTGCTTATTTCTGCATTTCAATGTTGCAACTTGCTGAAAACTGTCCACGGCGTTCATTTCATCTCAACCTAGACACAGCACAGCAAAAATTGGATATCCAGAGTGCATCAAACATGATTTAGAGCTTGTTTATGGAAAAGTGCTTATTTCTGCATTTCAATGTTGTAACTTGCTGAAAACAGTCTACAGTGTTTTCATAACATCTCGAATAAACATAACAAAAACATTTTTTTATCCAGAGTGCTTCAAACATGATTTAGAGCTTGTTTATGGAAAAGTGCTTATTTCTGCATTTCAATGTTGCAACTTGCTGAAAACTGTCCACGGCGTTCATTTCATCTCAACCTAGACACAGCACAGCAAAAATTGGATATCCAGAGTGCATCAAACATGATTTAGAGCTTGTTTATGGAAAAGTGCTTATTTCTGCATTTCAATGTTGTAACTTGCTGAAAACAGTCTACAGTGTTTTCATAACATCTCGAATAAACATAACAAAAACATTTTTTATCCAGAGTGCTTCAAACATGATTTAGAGCTTGTTTATGGAAAAGTGCTTATTTCTGCATTTCAATGTTTGCAACTTGCTGAAAACTGTCCACGGCGTTCATTTCATCTCAACCTAGACACAGCACAGCAAAAATTGGATATCCAGAGTGCATCAAACATGATTTAGAGCTTGTTTATGGAAAAGTGCTTATTTCTGCATTTCAATGTTGTAACTTGCTGAAAACAGTCTACAGTGTTTTCATAACATCTCGAATAAACATAACAAAAACATTTTTTTATCCAGAGTGCTTCAAACATGATTTAGAGCTTGTTTATGGAAAAGTGCTTATTTCTGCATTTCAATGTTGCAACTTGCTGAAAACTGTCCACGGCGTTCATTTCATCTCAACCTAGACACAGCACAGCAAAAATTGGATATCCAGAGTGCATCAAACATGATTTAGAGCTTGTTTATGGAAAAGTGCTTATTTCTGCATTTCAATGTTGTAACTTGCTGAAAACAGTCTACAGTGTTTTCATAACATCTCGAATAAACATAACAAAAACATTTTTTTATCCAGAGTGCTTCAAACATGATTTAGAGCTTGTTTATGGAAAAGTGCTTATTTCTGCATTTCAATGTTTCAACTTGCTGAAAACTGTCCACGGCGTTCATTTCATCTCAACCTAGACACAGCACAGCAAAAATTGGATATCCAGAGTGCATCAAACATGATTTAGAGCTTGTTTATGGAAAAGTGCTTATTTCTGCATTTCAATGTTGTAACTTGCTGAAAACTGTCCACGGGTTTCATTCATCTCAACCTAGACACAGCACAGCAAAAATTGGATATCCAGAGTGCATCAAACATGATTTAGAGCTTGTTTATGGAAAAGTGCTTATTTCTGCATTTCAATGTTGCAACTTGCTGAAAACTGTCCACGGCGTTCATTTCATCTCAACCTAGACACAGCACAGCAAAAATTGGATATCCAGAGTGCATCAAACATGATTTAGAGCTTGTTTATGGAAAAGTGCTTATTTCTGCATTTCAATGTTGTAACTTGCTGAAAACAGTCTACAGTGTTTTCATAACATCTCGAATAAACATAACAAAAACATTTTTTTATCCAGAGTGCTTCAAACATGATTTAGAGCTTGTTTATGGAAAAGTGCTTATTTCTGCATTTCAATGTTGCAACTTGCTGAAAACTGTCCACGGCGTTCATTTCATCTCAACCTAGACACAGCACAGCAAAAATTGGATATCCAGAGTGCATCAAACATGATTTAGAGCTTGTTTATGGAAAAGTGCTTATTTCTGCATTTCAATGTTGTAACTTGCTGAAAACAGTCTACAGTGTTTTCATAACATCTCGAATAAACATAACAAAAACATTTTTTATCCAGAGTGCTTCAAACATGATTTAGAGCTTGTTTATGGAAAAGTGCTTATTTCTGCATTTCAATGTTTCAACTTGCTGAAAACTGTCCACGGCGTTCATTTCATCTCAACCTAGACACAGCACAGCAAAAATTGGATATCCAGAGTGCATCAAACATGATTTAGAGCTTGTTTATGGAAAAGTGCTTATTTCTGCATTTCAATGTTGTAACTTGCTGAAAACAGTCTACAGTGTTTTCATAACATCTCGAATAAACATAACAAAAACATTTTTTTATCCAGAGTGCTTCAAACATGATTTAGAGCTTGTTTATGGAAAAGTGCTTATTTCTGCATTTCAATGTTGCAACTTGCTGAAAACTGTCCACGGCGTTCATTTCATCTCAACCTAGACACAGCACAGCAAAAATTGGATATCCAGAGTGCATCAAACATGATTTAGAGCTTGTTTATGGAAAAGTGCTTATTTCTGCATTTCAATGTTGTAACTTGCTGAAAACAGTCTACAGTGTTTTCATAACATCTCGAATAAACATAACAAAAACATTTTTTTATCCAGAGTGCTTCAAACATGATTTAGAGCTTGTTTATGGAAAAGTGCTTATTTCTGCATTTCAATGTTGCAACTTGCTGAAAACTGTCCACGGCGTTCATTTCATCTCAACCTAGACACAGCACAGCAAAAATTGGATATCCAGAGTGCATCAAACATGATTTAGAGCTTGTTTATGGAAAAGTGCTTATTTCTGCATTTCAATGTTGCAACTTGCTGAAAACTGTCCACGGCGTTCATTTCATCTCAACCTAGACACAGCACAGCAAAAATTGGATATCCAGAGTGCATCAAACATGATTTAGAGCTTGTTTATGGAAAAGTGCTTATTTCTGCATTTCAATGTTGTAACTTGCTGAAAACAGTCTACAGTGTTTTCATAACATCTCGAATAAACATAACAAAAACATTTTTTTATCCAGAGTGCTTCAAACATGATTTAGAGCTTGTTTATGGAAAAGTGCTTATTTCTGCATTTCAATGTTGCAACTTGCTGAAAACTGTCCACGGCGTTCATTTCATCTCAACCTAGACACAGCACAGCAAAAATTGGATATCCAGAGTGCATCAAACATGATTTAGAGCTTGTTTATGGAAAAGTGCTTATTTCTGCATTTCAATGTTTCAACTTGCTGAAAACTGTCCACGGCGTTCATTTCATCTCAACCTAGACACAGCACAGCAAAAAATTGGATATCCAGAGTGCATCAAACATGATTTAGAGCTTGTTTATGGAAAAGTGCTTATTTCTGCATTTCAATGTTGTAACTTGCTGAAAACAGTCTACAGTGTTTTCATAACATCTCGAATAAACATAACAAAAACATTTTTTTATCCAGAGTGCTTCAAACATGATTTAGAGCTTGTTTATGGAAAAGTGCTTATTTCTGCATTTCAATGTTTCAACTTGCTGAAAACTGTCCACGGCGTTCATTTCATCTCAACCTAGACACAGCACAGCAAAAATTGGATATCCAGAGTGCATCAAACATGATTTAGAGCTTGTTTATGGAAAAGTGCTTATTTCTGCATTTCAATGTTTCAACTTGCTGAAAACTGTCCACGGCGTTCATTTCATCTCAACCTAGACACAGCACAGCAAAAATTGGATATCCAGAGTGCATCAAACATGATTTAGAGCTTGTTTATGGAAAAGTGCTTATTTCTGCATTTCAATGTTGTAACTTGCTGAAAACAGTCTACAGTGTTTTCATAACATCTCGAATAAACATAACAAAAACATTTTTTTATCCAGAGTGCTTCAAACATGATTTAGAGCTTGTTTATGGAAAAGTGCTTATTTCTGCATTTCAATGTTGCAACTTGCTGAAAACTGTCCACGGCGTTCATTTCATCTCAACCTAGACACAGCACAGCAAAAATTGGATATCCAGAGTGCATCAAACATGATTTAGAGCTTGTTTATGGAAAAGTGCTTATTTCTGCATTTCAATGTTGTAACTTGCTGAAAACAGTCTACAGTGTTTTCATAACATCTCGAATAAACATAACAAAAACATTTTTTTATCCAGAGTGCTTCAAACATGATTTAGAGCTTGTTTATGGAAAAGTGCTTATTTCTGCATTTCAATGTTTCAACTTGCTGAAAACTGTCCACGGCGTTCATTTCATCTCAACCTAGACACAGCACAGCAAAAATTGGATATCCAGAGTGCATCAAACATGATTTAGAGCTTGTTTATGGAAAAGTGCTTATTTCTGCATTTCAATGTTGCAACTTGCTGAAAACTGTCCACGGCGTTCATTTCATCTCAACCTAGACACAGCACAGCAAAAATTGGATATCCAGAGTGCATCAAACATGATTTAGAGCTTGTTTATGGAAAAGTGCTTATTTCTGCATTTCAATGTTGTAACTTGCTGAAAACAGTCTACAGTGTTTTCATAACATCTCGAATAAACATAACAAAAACATTTTTTTATCCAGAGTGCTTCAAACATGATTTAGAGCTTGTTTATGGAAAAGTGCTTATTTCTGCATTTCAATGTTGCAACTTGCTGAAAACTGTCCACGGCGTTCATTTCATCTCAACCTAGACACAGCACAGCAAAAATTGGATATCCAGAGTGCATCAAACATGATTTAGAGCTTGTTTATGGAAAAGTGCTTATTTCTGCATTTCAATGTTGTAACTTGCTGAAAACAGTCTACAGTGTTTTCATAACATCTCGAATAAACATAACAAAAACATTTTTTTATTCCAGAGTGCTTCAAACATGATTTAGAGCTTGTTTATGGAAAAGTGCTTATTTCTGCATTTCAATGTTGTAACTTGCTGAAAACTGTCCACGGCGTTCATTTCATCTCAACCTAGACACAGCACAGCAAAAATTGGATATCCAGAGTGCATTCAAACATGATTTAGAGCTTGTTTATGGAAAAGTGCTTATTTCTGCATTTCAATGTTGCAACTTGCTGAAAACTGTCCACGGCGTTCATTTCATCTCAACCTAGACACAGCACAGCAAAAATTGGATATCCAGAGTGCATCAAACATGATTTAGAGCTTGTTTATGGAAAAGTGCTTATTTCTGCATTTCAATGTTGCAACTTGCTGAAAACTGTCCACGGCGTTCATTTCATCTCAACCTAGACACAGCACAGCAAAAATTGGATATCCAGAGTGCATCAAACATGATTTAGAGCTTGTTTATGGAAAAGTGCTTATTTCTGCATTTCAATGTTGTAACTTGCTGAAAACAGTCTACAGTGTTTTCATAACATCTCGAATAAACATAACAAAAACATTTTTTTATCCAGAGTGCTTCAAACATGATTTAGAGCTTGTTTATGGAAAAGTGCTTATTTCTGCATTTCAATGTTGCAACTTGCTGAAAACTGTCCACGGCGTTCATTTCATCTCAACCTAGACACAGCACAGCAAAAATTGGATATCCAGAGTGCATCAAACATGATTAGAGCTTGTTTATGGAAAAGTGCTTATTTCTGCATTTCAATGTTGTAACTTGCTGAAAACAGTCTACAGTGTTTTCATAACATCTCGAATAAACATAACAAAAACATTTTTTTATCCAGAGTGCTTCAAACATGATTTAGAGCTTGTTTATGGAAAAGTGCTTATTTCTGCATTTCAATGTTGCAACTTGCTGAAAACTGTCCACGGCGTTCATTTCATCTCAACCTAGACACAGCACAGCAAAAATTGGATATCCAGAGTGCATCAAACATGATTTAGAGCTTGTTTATGGAAAAGTGCTTATTTCTGCATTTCAATGTTGTAACTTGCTGAAAACAGTCTACAGTGTTTTCATAACATCTCGAATAAACATAACAAAAACATTTTTTATCCAGAGTGCTTCAAACATGATTTAGAGCTTGTTTATGGAAAAGGTGCTTATTTCTTCTGCATTTCAATGTGCAACTTGCTGAAAACTGTCCACGGCGTTCATTTCATCTCAACCTTATGACACAGCACAGCAAAATTGGATATCCAGAGTGCATCAAACATGATTTAGAGCTTGGTTATGGAAAAGTGTCTTATTTCTCTTCGCATTTCAATGTTTTAACTTGCTGAAAACAGTCTACAGTTTTTCATAACATCTCAACAATAACACACAAAAAAATTGATATCCAGAGTGCTTCAAACAGATTTAGAGCTTGTTTATGGAAAAAGTGCTTATTTCTGCATTCATGTTAATTCTGAAAACGTCCAGTGTTTTCATACTAATAAGCATAGCAAAATATCAGAGTGCTCAACATGATTGAGCTTGTGGACAAGTGCTATTTCTCATTCAAGTGCAACTTGCTGAAAACTGTCCGGCGTTCATTCATCTCACCAGAAAGCACAGCAAAAATTGGATATCCAGAGTGCATCAAACATGATTTAGAGCTTGTTTATGGAAAAGTGCTTATTTCTGCATTTCAATGTTGTAACTTGCTGAAAACGTCTACAGTGTTTTCATAACATCTCGAATAAACATAACAAAAACATTTTTTTATTCCAGAGTGCTTCAAACATGATTTAGAGCTTGTTTATGGAAAGTGCTTATTTCTGCATTTCAATGTTTGCAACTTGCTGAAAAACTGTCCACGGCGTTCATTTCATCTCAACCTAGACAAAGCACAGCAAAAATTGGATATCCAGAGTGCATCAAACTGATTTAGAGCTTGTTTATGGAAAAGTGCTTATTTCTGCATTTCAATGTTGTAACTTGCTGAAAACAGTCTACAGTGTTTTCATAACATCTCGAATAAACATAACAAAACATTTTTTATCCAGAGTGCTTCAAACATGATTTAGAGCTTGTTTATGGAAAAGTGCTTATTTCTGCATTTCAATGTTGCAACTTGCTGAAAACTGTCCACGGCGTTCATTTCATCTCAACCTAGACACAGCACAGCAAAATTGGTTATCCAGAGTGCATCAAACATGATTTAGAGCTTGTTTATGGAAAAGTGCTTATTTCTGCATTTCAATGTTTGTAACTTGCTGAAAACAGTCTACAGTGTTTTCATAACATCTCGAATAAACATAACAAAACATTTTTTTATCCAGAGTGCTTCAACATGATTTAGAGCTTGTTTATGGAAAAGTGCTTATTTCTGCATTTCAATGTTGCAACTTGCTGACAAACTGTCCACGGCGTTCCATTTCATCTCAACCTAGACACAGCACAGCAAAAATTGGAATCCAGAGTGCATCAAACATGATTTAGAGCTTGTTTATGGAAAAGTGCTTATTTTCTGCATTTCAATGTTGTAAACTTGCTGAAAACAGTCTACAGTGTTTTCATAACATCTCGAATAAAATAACAAAAACATTTTTTTATCCAGAGTGCATCAAACATGATTTAGAGCTTGTTTATGGAAAAGTGCTTATTTCTGCATTTCAATGTTGCAACTGCTGAAAACTGTCCACGGGTTCATTTCATCTCAACCTAGACACAGCACAGCAAAAATTGGATATCCATGAGTGCATCAAACATGATTTAGAGCTTGTTTATGGAAAAGTGCTTATTTCTGCATTTCAATGTTGTCAACTTGCTGAAAACTGTCCACGGCGTTCATTTATCTCAACCTAGACACAGCCACAGCAAAAATTGGATATCCAGAGTGCTTCAAACATGATTTAGAGCTTGTTTATGGAAAAGTGCTTATTTCTGCATTTCAATGTTGTAACTTGCTGAAAACAGTCTACAGTGTTTTCATAACATCTCGAATAAACATAACAAAACATTTTTTTATCCAGAGTGCTTCAAACATGATTTAGAGCTTGTTTATGGAAAAGTGCTTATTTCTGCATTTCAATGTTGCAACTTGCTGGAAAAACTGTTCCCGGCGTTCATTTCATCTCAACCTAGACACAGCACAGCAAAATACATGGATATCCTGAGTGCATCAAAACTGATTAGAGCTGTTTCTGGAAAGTGCTTATTTCTGCATTTCAGGTATGCAAACTGCTGAAAACTGTCCACGGCTGTTCCATTTCCATCTCAACCTAGACACAGCACAGCAAAATGGATATCCAGAGTGCTTCAAACATGATTTAGAGCTTGTTTATGGAAAGTGCTTATTTGCATTCATTTCAATGTGTAACTTGCTGAAAACAGTCCTACAGTGTTTTCATAACATCTCGAACTAAACATAACAAATTTTTTTTTTTATCTAGAGTGCTTCAAACATGATTTAGAGCTTGTTTATGGAAAAGTGCTTATTTCTGCATTTCAAGTTGCAACTTGCTGAAAAACGTCCACGGCGTTCATTTCATCTCAACCTAGACACAGCACAGCAAAAATGGATGATCCATGCGTGCATCAAACATGATTTAGAGCTTGTTTATGGAAAAGTGCTTTATTTCTGCATTTCCATGTTGCAACTTGCTGAAAACTGTCCACGGCGTTCATTTCATCTCAACCTAGACACAGCACAGCAAAATTGGACATCCAGAGTGCATCAAACATGATTTAGAGCTTGTTTATGGAAAAGTGCTTATTTCTGCATTTCAATGTTGTAACTTGCTGAAAACAGTCTACAGTGTTTTCATAACATCTCGAATAAACATAACAAAACATTTTTTTATCCAGAGTGCTTCAAACATGATTTAGAGCTTGTTTATGGAAAAGTGCTTATTTCTGCATTTCAATGTTGCAACTTGCTGAAAACTGTCCACGGCGTTCATTTCATCTCAACCTAGACACAGCACAGCAAAAATTGGACATCCAGAGTGCATCAAACATGATTTAGAGCTTGTTTATGGAAAAGTGCTTATTTCTGCATTTCAATGTTGTAACTTGCTGAAAACAGTCTACAGTGTTTTCATAACATCTCGAATAAACATAACAAAAACATTTTTTATCCAGAGTGCTTCAAACATGATTTAGAGCTTGTTTATGGAAAAGTGCTTATTTCTGCATTTCAATGTTGCAACTTGCTGAAAACTGTCTACGGCGTTCATTTCATCTCAACCTAGACACAGCACAGCAAAAAATTGGACATCCAGAGTGCATCAAACATGATTTAGAGCTTGTTTATGGAAAAGTGCTTATTTCTGCATTTCAATGTTGTAACTTGCTGAAAACAGTCTACAGTGTTTTCATAACATCTCGAATAAACATAACAAAAAATTTTTTTATCCAGAGTGCTTCAAACATGATTTAGAGCTTGTTTATGGAAAAGTGCTTATTTCTGCATTTCAATGTTGCAACTTGCTGAAAACTGTCCACGGCGTTCATTTCATCTCAACCTAGACACAGCACAGCAAAAATTGGATATCCAGAGTGCATCAAACATGATTTAGAGCTTGTTTATGGAAAAGTGCTTATTTCTGCATTTCAATGTTGTAACTTGCTGAAAACAGTCTACAGTGTTTTCATAACATCTCGAATAAACATAACAAAAACATTTTTTATCCAGAGTGCTTCAAACATGATTTAGAGCTTGTTTATGGAAAAGTGCTTATTTCTGCATTTCAATGTTGCAACTTGCTGAAAACTGTCCACGGCGTTCATTTCATCTCAACCTAGACACAGCACAGCAAAAATTGGATATCCAGAGTGCATCAAACATGATTTAGAGCTTGTTTATGGAAAAGTGCTTATTTCTGCATTTCAATGTTGCAACTTGCTGAAAACTGTCCACGGCGTTCATTTCATCTCAACCTAGACACAGCACAGCAAAAATTGGATATCCAGAGTGCATCAAACATGATTTAGAGCTTGTTTATGGAAAAGTGCTTATTTCTGCATTTCAATGTTGTAACTTGCTGAAAACAGTCTACAGTGTTTTCATAACATCTCGAATAAACATAACAAAAACATTTTTTATCCAGAGTGCTTCAAACATGATTTAGAGCTTGTTTATGGAAAAGTGCTTATTTCTGCATTTCAATGTTGCAACTTGCTGAAAACTGTCCACGGCGTTCATTTCATCTCAACCTAGACACAGCACAGCAAAATTGGATATCCAGAGTGCATCAAACATGATTTAGAGCTTGTTTATGGAAAAGTGCTTATTTCTGCATTTCAATGTTGTAACTTGCTGAAAACAGTCTACAGTGTTTTCATAACATCTCGAATAAACATAACAGCAAAACATTTTTTATCCAGAGTGCTTCAAACATGATTTAGAGCTTGTTTATGGAAAAGTGCTTATTTCTGCATTTCAATGTTGCAACTTGCTGAAAACTGTCCACGGCGTTCATTTCATCTCAACCTAGACACAGCACAGCAAAAATTGGACATCCAGAGTGCATCAAACATGATTTAGAGCTTGTTTATGGAAAAGTGCTTATTTCTGCATTTCAATGTTGTAACTTGCTGAAAACAGTCTACAGTGTTTTCATAACATCTCGAATAAACATAACAAAACATTTTTTATCCAGAGTGCTTCAAACATGATTTAGAGCTTGTTTATGGAAAAGTGCTTATTTCTGCATTTCAATGTTGCAACTTGCTGAAAACTGTCTACAGGTTTTCATAACATCTCGAACCTAGAACACACAAAAAATTTTTATCCAGAGTGCTTCAAACATGATTTAGAGCTTGTTTATGGAAAAGTGCTTATTTCTGCATTTCAATGTTGTAACTTGCTGAAAACAGTCTACAGTGTTTTCATAACATCTCGAATAAACATAACAAAAACATTTTTTTATCCAGAGTGCTTCAAACATGATTTAGAGCTTGTTTATGGAAAAGTGCTTATTTCTGCATTTCAATGTTGCAACTTGCTGAAAACTGTCCACGGCGTTCATTTCATCTCAACCTAGACACAGCACAGCAAAAATTGGACATCCAGAGTGCATCAAACATGATTTAGAGCTTGTTTATGGAAAAGTGCTTATTTCTGCATTTCAATGTTGTAACTTGCTGAAAACAGTCTACAGTGTTTTCATAACATCTCGAATAAACATAACAAAAACATTTTTTATCCAGAGTGCTTCAAACATGATTTAGAGCTTGTTTATGGAAAAGTGCTTATTTCTGCATTTCAATGTTGCAACTTGCTGAAAACTGTCCACGGCGTTCATTTCATCTCAACCTAGACACAGCACAGCAAAAATTGGATATCCAGAGTGCATCAAACATGATTTAGAGCTTGTTTATGGAAAAGTGCTTATTTCTGCATTTCAATGTTGTAACTTGCTGAAAACAGTCTACAGTGTTTTCATAACATCTCGAATAAACATAACAAAAACATTTTTTATCCAGAGTGCTTCAAACATGATTTAGAGCTTGTTTATGGAAAAGTGCTTATTTCTGCATTTCAATGTTGCAACTTGCTGAAAACTGTCCACGGCGTTCATTTCATCTCAACCTAGACACAGCACAGCAAAAATTGGACATCCAGAGTGCATCAAACATGATTTAGAGCTTGTTTATGGAAAAGTGCTTATTTCTGCATTTCAATGTTGTAACTTGCTGAAAACAGTCTACAGTGTTTTCATAACATCTCGAATAAACATAACAAAAACATTTTTTATCCAGAGTGCTTCAAACATGATTTAGAGCTTGTTTATGGAAAAGTGCTTATTTCTGCATTTCAATGTTGCAACTTGCTGAAAACTGTCCACGGCGTTCATTTCATCTCAACCTAGACACAGCACAGCAAAAATTGGATATCCAGAGTGCATCAAACATGATTTAGAGCTTGTTTATGGAAAAGTGCTTATTTCTGCATTTCAATGTTGTAACTTGCTGAAAACAGTCTACAGTGTTTTCATAACATCTCGAATAAACATAACAAAAACATTTTTTATCCAGAGTGCTTCAAACATGATTTAGAGCTTGTTTATGGAAAAGTGCTTATTTCTGCATTTCAATGTTGCAACTTGCTGAAAACTGTCCACGGCGTTCATTTCATCTCAACCTAGACACAGCACAGCAAAAATTGGATATCCAGAGTGCATCAAACATGATTTAGAGCTTGTTTATGGAAAAGTGCTTATTTCTGCATTTCAATGTTGCAACTTGCTGAAAACTGTCCACGGCGTTCATTTCATCTCAACCTAGACACAGCACAGCAAAAATTGGATATCCAGAGTGCATCAAACATGATTTAGAGCTTGTTTATGGAAAAGTGCTTATTTCTGCATTTCAATGTTGTAACTTGCTGAAAACAGTCTACAGTGTTTTCATAACATCTCGAATAAACATAACAAAAACATTTTTTATCCAGAGTGCTTCAAACATGATTTAGAGCTTGTTTATGGAAAAGTGCTTATTTCTGCATTTCAATGTTGCAACTTGCTGAAAACTGTCCACGGCGTTCATTTCATCTCAACCTAGACACAGCACAGCAAAAATTGGACATCCAGAGTGCATCAAACATGATTTAGAGCTTGTTTATGGAAAAGTGCTTATTTCTGCATTTCAATGTTGTAACTTGCTGAAAACAGTCTACAGTGTTTTCATAACATCTCGAATAAACATAACAAAAACATTTTTTATCCAGAGTGCTTCAAACATGATTTAGAGCTTGTTTATGGAAAAGTGCTTATTTCTGCATTTCAATGTTGCAACTTGCTGAAAACTGTCCACGGCGTTCATTTCATCTCAACCTAGACACAGCACAGCAAAAATTGGACATCCAGAGTGCATCAAACATGATTTAGAGCTTGTTTATGGAAAAGTGCTTATTTCTGCATTTCAATGTTGTAACTTGCTGAAAACAGTCTACAGTGTTTTCATAACATCTCGAATAAACATAACAAAAACATTTTTTATCCAGAGTGCTTCAAACATGATTTAGAGCTTGTTTATGGAAAAGTGCTTATTTCTGCATTTCAATGTTGTAACTTGCTGAAAACAGTCTACAGTGTTTTCATAACATCTCGAAGAAACATAACAAAAACATTTTTTATCCAGAGTGCTTCAAACATGATTTAGAGCTTGTTTATGGAAAAGTGCTTATTTCTGCATTTCAATGTTGCAACTTGCTGAAAACTGTCCACGGCGTTCATTTCATCTCAACCTAGACACAGCACAGCAAAAATTGGACATCCAGAGTGCATCAAACATGATTTAGAGCTTGTTTATGGAAAAGTGCTTATTTCTGCATTTCAATGTTGTAACTTGCTGAAAACAGTCTACAGTGTTTTCATAACATCTCGAATAAACATAACAAAAACATTTTTATCCAGAGTGCTTCAAACATGATTTAGAGCTTGTTTATGGAAAAGTGCTTATTTCTGCATTTCAATGTTGCAACTTGCTGAAAACTGTCCACGGCGTTCATTTCATCTCAACCTAGACACAGCACAGCAAAAATTGGATATCCAGAGTGCATCAAACATGATTTAGAGCTTGTTTATGGAAAAGTGCTTATTTCTGCATTTCAATGTTGTAACTTGCTGAAAACAGTCTACAGTGTTTTCATAACATCTCGAATAAACATAACAAAAACATTTTTTATCCAGAGTGCTTCAAACATGATTTAGAGCTTGTTTATGGAAAAGTGCTTATTTCTGCATTTCAATGTTGCAACTTGCTGAAAACTGTCCACGGCGTTCATTTCATCTCAACCTAGACACAGCACAGCAAAAATTGGACATCCAGAGTGCATCAAACATGATTTAGAGCTTGTTTATGGAAAAGTGCTTATTTCTGCATTTCAATGTTGTAACTTGCTGAAAACAGTCTACAGTGTTTTCATAACATCTCGAATAAACATAACAAAAACATTTTTTATCCAGAGTGCTTCAAACATGATTTAGAGCTTGTTTATGGAAAAGTGCTTATTTCTGCATTTCAATGTTGCAACTTGCTGAAAACTGTCCACGGCGTTCATTTCATCTCAACCTAGACACAGCACAGCAAAAATTGGACATCCAGAGTGCATCAAACATGATTTAGAGCTTGTTTATGGAAAAGTGCTTATTTCTGCATTTCAATGTTGCAACTTGCTGAAAACTGTCCACGGCGTTCATTTCATCTCAACCTAGACACAGCACAGCAAAAATTGGATATCCAGAGTGCATCAAACATGATTTAGAGCTTGTTTATGGAAAAGTGCTTATTTCTGCATTTCAATGTTGCAACTTGCTGAAAACTGTCCACGGCGTTCATTTCATCTCAACCTAGACACAGCACAGCAAAAATTGGATATCCAGAGTGCATCAAACATGATTTAGAGCTTGTTTATGGAAAAGTGCTTATTTCTGCATTTCAATGTTGTAACTTGCTGAAAACAGTCTACAGTGTTTTCATAACATCTCGAATAAACATAACAAAACATTTTTTATCCAGAGTGCTTCAAACATGATTTAGAGCTTGTTTATGGAAAAGTGCTTATTTCTGCATTTCAATGTTGTAACTTGCTGAAAACAGTCTACAGTGTTTTCATAACATCTCGAATAAACATAACAAAAACATTTTTTATCCAGAGTGCTTCAAACATGATTTAGAGCTTGTTTATGGAAAAGTGCTTATTTCTGCATTTCAATGTTGCAACTTGCTGAAAACTGTCCACGGCGTTCATTTCATCTCAACCTAGACACAGCACAGCAAAAATTGGACATCCAGAGTGCATCAAACATGATTTAGAGCTTGTTTATGGAAAAGTGCTTATTTCTGCATTTCAATGTTGCAACTTGCTGAAAACTGTCCACGGCGTTCATTTCATCTCAACCTAGACACAGCACAGCAAAAATTGGATATCCAGAGTGCATCAAACATGATTTAGAGCTTGTTTATGGAAAAGTGCTTATTTCTGCATTTCAATGTTGCAACTTGCTGAAAACTGTCCACGGCGTTCATTTCATCTCAACCTAGACACAGCACAGCAAAAATTGGATATCCAGAGTGCATCAAACATGATTTAGAGCTTGTTTATGGAAAAGTGCTTATTTCTGCATTTCAATGTTGTAACTTGCTGAAAACAGTCTACAGTGTTTTCATAACATCTCGAATAAACATAACAAAAACATTTTTTATCCAGAGTGCTTCAAACATGATTTAGAGCTTGTTTATGGAAAAGTGCTTATTTCTGCATTTCAATGTTGCAACTTGCTGAAAACTGTCCACGGCGTTCATTTCATCTCAACCTAGACACAGCACAGCAAAAATTGGACATCCAGAGTGCATCAAACATGATTTAGAGCTTGTTTATGGAAAAGTGCTTATTTCTGCATTTCAATGTTGTAACTTGCTGAAAACAGTCTACAGTGTTTTCATAACATCTCGAATAAACATAACAAAAACATTTTTTATCCAGAGTGCTTCAAACATGATTTAGAGCTTGTTTATGGAAAAGTGCTTATTTCTGCATTTCAATGTTGCAACTTGCTGAAAACTGTCCACGGCGTTCATTTCATCTCAACCTAGACACAGCACAGCAAAAATTGGACATCCAGAGTGCATCAAACATGATTTAGAGCTTGTTTATGGAAAAGTGCTTATTTCTGCATTTCAATGTTGCAACTTGCTGAAAACTGTCCACGGTGTTCATTTCATCTCAACCTAGACACAGCACAGCAAAAATTGGATATCCAGAGTGCATCAAACATGATTTAGAGCTTGTTTATGGAAAAGTGCTTATTTCTGCATTTCAATGTTGCAACTTGCTGAAAACTGTCCACGGCGTTCATTTCATCTCAACCTAGACACAGCACAGCAAAAATTGGATATCCAGAGTGCATCAAACATGATTTAGAGCTTGTTTATGGAAAAGTGCTTATTTCTGCATTTCAATGTTGTAACTTGCTGAAAACAGTCTACAGTGTTTTCATAACATCTCGAATAAACATAACAAAAACATTTTTTATCCAGAGTGCTTCAAACATGATTTAGAGCTTGTTTATGGAAAAGTGCTTATTTCTGCATTTCAATGTTGTAACTTGCTGAAAACAGTCTACAGTGTTTTCATAACATCTCGAATAAACATAACAAAAACATTTTTTATCCAGAGTGCTTCAAACATGATTTAGAGCTTGTTTATGGAAAAGTGCTTATTTCTGCATTTCAATGTTGCAACTTGCTGAAAACTGTCCACGGCGTTCATTTCATCTCAACCTAGACACAGCACAGCAAAAATTGGACATCCAGAGTGCATCAAACATGATTTAGAGCTTGTTTATGGAAAAGTGCTTATTTCTGCATTTCAATGTTGCAACTTGCTGAAAACTGTCCACGGTGTTCATTTCATCTCAAATAGACACAGCACAGCAAAAATTTTTTATCCAGAGTGCATCAAACATGATTTAGAGCTTGTTTATGGAAAAGTGCTTATTTCTGCATTTCAATGTTGCAACTTGCTGAAAACTGTCCACGGCGTTCATTTCATCTCAACCTAGACACAGCACAGCAAAAATTGGATATCCAGAGTGCATCAAACATGATTTAGAGCTTGTTTATGGAAAAGTGCTTATTTCTGCATTTCAATGTTGTAACTTGCTGAAAACAGTCTACAGTGTTTTCATAACATCTCGAATAAACATAACAAAAACATTTTTTATCCAGAGTGCTTCAAACATGATTTAGAGCTTGTTTATGGAAAAGTGCTTATTTCTGCATTTCAATGTTGCAACTTGCTGAAAACTGTCCACGGCGTTCATTTCATCTCAACCTAGACACAGCACAGCAAAAATTGGATATCCAGAGTGCATCAAACATGATTTAGAGCTTGTTTATGGAAAAGTGCTTATTTCTGCATTTCAATGTTGCAACTTGCTGAAAACTGTCCACGGCGTTCATTTCATCTCAACCTAGACACAGCACAGCAAAAATTGGATATCCAGAGTGCATCAAACATGATTTAGAGCTTGTTTATGGAAAAGTGCTTATTTCTGCATTTCAATGTTGTAACTTGCTGAAAACAGTCTACAGTGTTTTCATAACATCTCGAATAAACATAACAAAAACATTTTTTATCCAGAGTGCTTCAAACATGATTTAGAGCTTGTTTATGGAAAAGTGCTTATTTCTGCATTTCAATGTTGCAACTTGCTGAAAACTGTCCACGGCGTTCATTTCATCTCAACCTAGACACAGCACAGCAAAAATTGGATATCCAGAGTGCATCAAACATGATTTAGAGCTTGTTTATGGAAAAGTGCTTATTTCTGCATTTCAATGTTGCAACTTGCTGAAAACTGTCCACGGCGTTCATTTCATCTCAACCTAGACACAGCACAGCAAAAATTGGATATCCAGAGTGCATCAAACATGATTTAGAGCTTGTTTATGGAAAAGTGCTTATTTCTGCATTTCAATGTTGTAACTTGCTGAAAACAGTCTACAGTGTTTTCATAACATCTCGAATAAACATAACAAAAACATTTTTTATCCAGAGTGCTTCAAACATGATTTAGAGCTTGTTTATGGAAAAGTGCTTATTTCTGCATTTCAATGTTGCAACTTGCTGAAAACTGTCCACGGCGTTCATTTCATCTCAACCTAGACACAGCACAGCAAAAATTGGACATCCAGAGTGCATCAAACATGATTTAGAGCTTGTTTATGGAAAAGTGCTTATTTCTGCATTTCAATGTTGTAACTTGCTGAAAACAGTCTACAGTGTTTTCATAACATCTCGAATAAACATAACAAAAACATTTTTTATCCAGAGTGCTTCAAACATGATTTAGAGCTTGTTTATGGAAAAGTGCTTATTTCTGCATTTCAATGTTGCAACTTGCTGAAAACTGTCCACGGCGTTCATTTCATCTCAACCTAGACACAGCACAGCAAAAATTGGATATCCAGAGTGCATCAAACATGATTTAGAGCTTGTTTATGGAAAAGTGCTTATTTCTGCATTTCAATGTTGTAACTTGCTGAAAACAGTCTACAGTGTTTTCATAACATCTCGAATAAACATAACAAAAACATTTTTTATCCAGAGTGCTTCAAACATGATTTAGAGCTTGTTTATGGAAAAGTGCTTATTTCTGCATTTCAATGTTGCAACTTGCTGAAAACTGTCCACGGCGTTCATTTCATCTCAACCTAGACACAGCACAGCAAAAATTGGATATCCAGAGTGCATCAAACATGATTTAGAGCTTGTTTATGGAAAAGTGCTTATTTCTGCATTTCAATGTTGCAACTTGCTGAAAACTGTCCACGGCGTTCATTTCATCTCAACCTAGACACAGCACAGCAAAAATTGGATATCCAGAGTGCATCAAACATGATTTAGAGCTTGTTTATGGAAAAGTGCTTATTTCTGCATTTCAATGTTGTAACTTGCTGAAAACAGTCTACAGTGTTTTCATAACATCTCGAATAAACATAACAAAAACATTTTTTATCCAGAGTGCTTCAAACATGATTTAGAGCTTGTTTATGGAAAAGTGCTTATTTCTGCATTTCAATGTTGCAACTTGCTGAAAACTGTCCACGGCGTTCATTTCATCTCAACCTAGACACAGCACAGCAAAAATTGGACATCCAGAGTGCATCAAACATGATTTAGAGCTTGTTTATGGAAAAGTGCTTATTTCTGCATTTCAATGTTGTAACTTGCTGAAAACAGTCTACAGTGTTTTCATAACATCTCGAATAAACATAACAAAAACATTTTTTATCCAGAGTGCTTCAAACATGATTTAGAGCTTGTTTATGGAAAAGTGCTTATTTCTGCATTTCAATGTTGCAACTTGCTGAAAACTGTCCACGGCGTTCATTTCATCTCAACCTAGACACAGCACAGCAAAAATTGGACATCCAGAGTGCATCAAACATGATTTAGAGCTTGTTTATGGAAAAGTGCTTATTTCTGCATTTCAATGTTGTAACTTGCTGAAAACAGTCTACAGTGTTTTCATAACATCTCGAATAAACATAACAAAAACATTTTTTATCCAGAGTGCTTCAAACATGATTTAGAGCTTGTTTATGGAAAAGTGCTTATTTCTGCATTTCAATGTTGCAACTTGCTGAAAACTGTCCACGGTTTTCATTTCATCTCAAAGACACAGCACAAAAAATTTTTTATCCAGAGTGCATCAAACATGATTTAGAGCTTGTTTATGGAAAAGTGCTTATTTCTGCATTTCAATGTTGTAACTTGCTGAAAACAGTCTACAGTGTTTTCATAACATCTCGAATAAACATAACAAAAACATTTTTTATCCAGAGTGCTTCAAACATGATTTAGAGCTTGTTTATGGAAAAGTGCTTATTTCTGCATTTCAATGTTGCAACTTGCTGAAAACTGTCCACGGCGTTCATTTCATCTCAACCTAGACACAGCACAGCAAAAATTGGACATCCAGAGTGCATCAAACATGATTTAGAGCTTGTTTATGGAAAAGTGCTTATTTCTGCATTTCAATGTTGTAACTTGCTGAAAACAGTCTACAGTGTTTTCATAACATCTCGAATAAACATAACAAAAACATTTTTTATCCAGAGTGCTTCAAACATGATTTAGAGCTTGTTTATGGAAAAGTGCTTATTTCTGCATTTCAATGTTGCAACTTGCTGAAAACTGTCCACGGCGTTCATTTCATCTCAACCTAGACACAGCACAGCAAAAATTGGACATCCAGAGTGCATCAAACATGATTTAGAGCTTGTTTATGGAAAAGTGCTTATTTCTGCATTTCAATGTTGTAACTTGCTGAAAACAGTCTACAGTGTTTTCATAACATCTCGAATAAACATAACAAAAACATTTTTTATCCAGAGTGCTTCAAACATGATTTAGAGCTTGTTTATGGAAAAGTGCTTATTTCTGCATTTCAATGTTGCAACTTGCTGAAAACTGTCCACGGCGTTCATTTCATCTCAACCTAGACACAGCACAGCAAAAATTGGACATCCAGAGTGCATCAAACATGATTTAGAGCTTGTTTATGGAAAAGTGCTTATTTCTGCATTTCAATGTTGTAACTTGCTGAAAACAGTCTACAGTGTTTTCATAACATCTCGAATAAACATAACAAAAACATTTTTTATCCAGAGTGCTTCAAACATGATTTAGAGCTTGTTTATGGAAAAGTGCTTATTTCTGCATTTCAATGTTGCAACTTGCTGAAAACTGTCCACGGCGTTCATTTCATCTCAACCTAGACACAGCACAGCAAAAATTGGATATCCAGAGTGCATCAAACATGATTTAGAGCTTGTTTATGGAAAAGTGCTTATTTCTGCATTTCAATGTTGTAACTTGCTGAAAACAGTCTACAGTGTTTTCATAACATCTCGAATAAACATAACAAAAACATTTTTTATCCAGAGTGCTTCAAACATGATTTAGAGCTTGTTTATGGAAAAGTGCTTATTTCTGCATTTCAATGTTGCAACTTGCTGAAAACTGTCCACGGCGTTCATTTCATCTCAACCTAGACACAGCACAGCAAAAATTGGATATCCAGAGTGCATCAAACATGATTTAGAGCTTGTTTATGGAAAAGTGCTTATTTCTGCATTTCAATGTTGCAACTTGCTGAAAACTGTCCACGGCGTTCATTTCATCTCAACCTAGACACAGCACAGCAAAAATTGGATATCCAGAGTGCATCAAACATGATTTAGAGCTTGTTTATGGAAAAGTGCTTATTTCTGCATTTCAATGTTGTAACTTGCTGAAAACAGTCTACAGTGTTTTCATAACATCTCGAATAAACATAACAAAAACATTTTTTATCCAGAGTGCTTCAAACATGATTTAGAGCTTGTTTATGGAAAAGTGCTTATTTCTGCATTTCAATGTTGCAACTTGCTGAAAACTGTCCACGGCGTTCATTTCATCTCAACCTAGACACAGCACAGCAAAAATTGGACATCCAGAGTGCATCAAACATGATTTAGAGCTTGTTTATGGAAAAGTGCTTATTTCTGCATTTCAATGTTGTAACTTGCTGAAAACAGTCTACAGTGTTTTCATAACATCTCGAATAAACATAACAAAAACATTTTTTATCCAGAGTGCTTCAAACATGATTTAGAGCTTGTTTATGGAAAAGTGCTTATTTCTGCATTTCAATGTTGCAACTTGCTGAAAACAGTCCACAGTGTTCATAACATCTCGAAGAAACATAACAAAAAATTTTTTATCCAGAGTGCTTCAAACATGATTTAGAGCTTGTTTATGGAAAAGTGCTTATTTCTGCATTTCAATGTTGCAACTTGCTGAAAACTGTCCACGGCGTTCATTTCATCTCAACCTAGACACAGCACAGCAAAAATTGGACATCCAGAGTGCATCAAACATGATTTAGAGCTTGTTTATGGAAAAGTGCTTATTTCTGCATTTCAATGTTGTAACTTGCTGAAAACAGTCTACAGTGTTTTCATAACATCTCGAATAAACATAACAAAAACATTTTTTATCCAGAGTGCTTCAAACATGATTTAGAGCTTGTTTATGGAAAAGTGCTTATTTCTGCATTTCAATGTTGCAACTTGCTGAAAACTGTCCACGGCGTTCATTTCATCTCAACCTAGACACAGCACAGCAAAAATTGGACATCCAGAGTGCATCAAACATGATTTAGAGCTTGTTTATGGAAAAGTGCTTATTTCTGCATTTCAATGTTGTAACTTGCTGAAAACAGTCTACAGTGTTTTCATAACATCTCGAATAAACATAACAAAAACATTTTTTATCCAGAGTGCTTCAAACATGATTTAGAGCTTGTTTATGGAAAAGTGCTTATTTCTGCATTTCAATGTTGCAACTTGCTGAAAACTGTCCACGGCGTTCATTTCATCTCAACCTAGACACAGCACAGCAAAAATTGGACATCCAGAGTGCATCAAACATGATTTAGAGCTTGTTTATGGAAAAGTGCTTATTTCTGCATTTCAATGTTGTAACTTGCTGAAAACAGTCTACAGTGTTTTCATAACATCTCGAATAAACATAACAAAAACATTTTTTATCCAGAGTGCTTCAAACATGATTTAGAGCTTGTTTATGGAAAAGTGCTTATTTCTGCATTTCAATGTTGCAACTTGCTGAAAACTGTCCACGGCGTTCATTTCATCTCAACCTAGACACAGCACAGCAAAAATTGGACATCCAGAGTGCATCAAACATGATTTAGAGCTTGTTTATGGAAAAGTGCTTATTTCTGCATTTCAATGTTGTAACTTGCTGAAAACAGTCTACAGTGTTTTCATAACATCTCGAATAAACATAACAAAAAATTTTTTTATCCAGAGTGCTTCAAACATGATTTAGAGCTTGTTTATGGAAAAGTGCTTATTTCTGCATTTCAATGTTGCAACTTGCTGAAAACTGTCCACGGCGTTCATTTCATCTCAACCTAGACACAGCACAGCAAAAATTGGATATCCAGAGTGCATCAAACATGATTTAGAGCTTGTTTATGGAAAAGTGCTTATTTCTGCATTTCAATGTTGCAACTTGCTGAAAACTGTCCACGGCGTTCATTTCATCTCAACCTAGACACAGCACAGCAAAAATTGGATATCCAGAGTGCATCAAACATGATTTAGAGCTTGTTTATGGAAAAGTGCTTATTTCTGCATTTCAATGTTGTAACTTGCTGAAAACAGTCTACAGTGTTTCATAACATCTCGAATAAACATAACAAAAACATTTTTTATCCAGAGTGCTTCAAACATGATTTAGAGCTTGTTTATGGAAAAGTGCTTATTTCTGCATTTCAATGTTGCAACTTGCTGAAAACTGTCCACGGCGTTCATTTCATCTCAACCTAGACACAGCACAGCAAAAATTGGATATCCAGAGTGCATCAAACATGATTTAGAGCTTGTTTATGGAAAAGTGCTTATTTCTGCATTTCAATGTTGTAACTTGCTGAAAACAGTCTACAGTGTTTTCATAACATCTCGAATAAACATAACAAAAACATTTTTTATCCAGAGTGCTTCAAACATGATTTAGAGCTTGTTTATGGAAAAGTGCTTATTTCTGCATTTCAATGTTGCAACTTGCTGAAAACTGTCCACGGCGTTCATTTCATCTCAACCTAGACACAGCACAGCAAAAATTGGACATCCAGAGTGCATCAAACATGATTTAGAGCTTGTTTATGGAAAAGTGCTTATTTCTGCATTTCAATGTTGTAACTTGCTGAAAACAGTCTACAGTGTTTTCATAACATCTCGAATAAACATAACAAAAATTTTTTATCCAGAGTGCTTCAAACATGATTTAGAGCTTGTTTATGGAAAAGTGCTTATTTCTGCATTTCAATGTTGCAACTTGCTGAAAACAGTCCACAGTGTTTTCATAACATCTCGAAGAAACACACAAAAATTTTATCCAGAGTGCTTCAAACATGATTTAGAGCTTGTTTATGGAAAAGTGCTTATTTCTGCATTTCAATGTTGTAACTTGCTGAAAACTCTACAGTGTTTTCATAACATCTCGAAGAAACATAACAAAAAAAATTTTTTATCCAGAGTGCTTCAAACATGATTTAGAGCTTGTTTATGGAAAAGTGCTTATTTCTGCATTTCAATGTTGCAACTTGCTGAAAACTGTCCACGGCGTTCATTTCATCTCAACCTAGACACAGCACAGCAAAAATTGGACATCCAGAGTGCATCAAACATGATTTAGAGCTTGTTTATGGAAAAGTGCTTATTTCTGCATTTCAATGTTGTAACTTGCTGAAAACAGTCTACAGTGTTTTCATAACATCTCGAATAAACATAACAAAAAATTTTTTATCCAGAGTGCTTCAAACATGATTTAGAGCTTGTTTATGGAAAAGTGCTTATTTCTGCATTTCAATGTTGCAACTTGCTGAAAACTGTCCACGGCGTTCATTTCATCTCAACCTAGACACAGCACAGCAAAAATTGGACATCCAGAGTGCATCAAACATGATTTAGAGCTTGTTTATGGAAAAGTGCTTATTTCTGCATTTCAATGTTGTAACTTGCTGAAAACAGTCTACAGTGTTTTCATAACATCTCGAATAAACATAACAAAAACATTTTTTATCCAGAGTGCTTCAAACATGATTTAGAGCTTGTTTATGGAAAAGTGCTTATTTCTGCATTTCAATGTTGCAACTTGCTGAAAACTGTCCACGGCGTTCATTTCATCTCAACCTAGACACAGCACAGCAAAAATTGGACATCCAGAGTGCATCAAACATGATTTAGAGCTTGTTTATGGAAAAGTGCTTATTTCTGCATTTCAATGTTGTAACTTGCTGAAAACAGTCTACAGTGTTTTCATAACATCTCGAATAAACATAACAAAAACATTTTTTATCCAGAGTGCTTCAAACATGATTTAGAGCTTGTTTATGGAAAAGTGCTTATTTCTGCATTTCAATGTTGCAACTTGCTGAAAACTGTCCACGGCGTTCATTTCATCTCAACCTAGACACAGCACAGCAAAAATTGGATATCCAGAGTGCATCAAACATGATTTAGAGCTTGTTTATGGAAAAGTGCTTATTTCTGCATTTCAATGTTGTAACTTGCTGAAAACAGTCTACAGTGTTTTCATAACATCTCGAATAAACATAACAAAAACATTTTTTATCCAGAGTGCTTCAAACATGATTTAGAGCTTGTTTATGGAAAAGTGCTTATTTCTGCATTTCAATGTTGCAACTTGCTGAAAACTGTCCACGGCGTTCATTTCATCTCAACCTAGACACAGCACAGCAAAAATTGGATATCCAGAGTGCATCAAACATGATTTAGAGCTTGTTTATGGAAAAGTGCTTATTTCTGCATTTCAATGTTGCAACTTGCTGAAAACTGTCCACGGCGTTCATTTCATCTCAACCTAGACACAGCACAGCAAAAATTGGATATCCAGAGTGCATCAAACATGATTTAGAGCTTGTTTATGGAAAAGTGCTTATTTCTGCATTTCAATGTTGTAACTTGCTGAAAACAGTCTACAGTGTTTTCATAACATCTCGAATAAACATAACAAAAACATTTTTTATCCAGAGTGCTTCAAACATGATTTAGAGCTTGTTTATGGAAAAGTGCTTATTTCTGCATTTCAATGTTGCAACTTGCTGAAAACTGTCCACGGCGTTCATTTCATCTCAACCTAGACACAGCACAGCAAAAATTGGACATCCAGAGTGCATCAAACATGATTTAGAGCTTGTTTATGGAAAAGTGCTTATTTCTGCATTTCAATGTTGTAACTTGCTGAAAACAGTCTACAGTGTTTTCATAACATCTCGAATAAACATAACAAAAACATTTTTTATCCAGAGTGCTTCAAACATGATTTAGAGCTTGTTTATGGAAAAGTGCTTATTTCTGCATTTCAATGTTGCAACTTGCTGAAAACTGTCCACGGCGTTCATTTCATCTCAACCTAGACACAGCACAGCAAAAATTGGACATCCAGAGTGCATCAAACATGATTTAGAGCTTGTTTATGGAAAAGTGCTTATTTCTGCATTTCAATGTTGTAACTTGCTGAAAACAGTCTACAGTGTTTTCATAACATCTCGAATAAACATAACAAAAATTGGTTTTATCCAGAGTGCTTCAAACATGATTTAGAGCTTGTTTATGGAAAAGTGCTTATTTCTGCATTTCAATGTTGTAACTTGCTGAAAACAGTCTACAGTGTTTTCATAACATCTCGAAGAAACATAACAAAACATTTTTTATCCAGAGTGCTTCAAACATGATTTAGAGCTTGTTTATGGAAAAGTGCTTATTTCTGCATTTCAATGTTGCAACTTGCTGAAAACTGTCCACGGCGTTCATTTCATCTCAACCTAGACACAGCACAGCAAAAATTGGACATCCAGAGTGCATCAAACATGATTTAGAGCTTGTTTATGGAAAAGTGCTTATTTCTGCATTTCAATGTTGTAACTTGCTGAAAACAGTCTACAGTGTTTTCATAACATCTCGAATAACACATAACAAAAACATTTTTATCCAGAGTGCTTCAAACATGATTTAGAGCTTGTTTATGGAAAAGTGCTTATTTCTGCATTTCAATGTTGCAACTTGCTGAAAACTGTCCACGGCGTTCATTTCATCTCAACCTAGACACAGCACAGCAAAAATTGGATATCCAGAGTGCATCAAACATGATTTAGAGCTTGTTTATGGAAAAGTGCTTATTTCTGCATTTCAATGTTGTAACTTGCTGAAAACAGTCTACAGTGTTTTCATAACATCTCGAATAAACATAACAAAAACATTTTTTATCCAGAGTGCTTCAAACATGATTTAGAGCTTGTTTATGGAAAAGTGCTTATTTCTGCATTTCAATGTTGCAACTTGCTGAAAACTGTCCACGGCGTTCATTTCATCTCAACCTAGACACAGCACAGCAAAAATTGGACATCCAGAGTGCATCAAACATGATTTAGAGCTTGTTTATGGAAAAGTGCTTATTTCTGCATTTCAATGTTGTAACTTGCTGAAAACAGTCTACAGTGTTTTCATAACATCTCGAATAAACATAACAAAAACATTTTTTATCCAGAGTGCTTCAAACATGATTTAGAGCTTGTTTATGGAAAAGTGCTTATTTCTGCATTTCAATGTTGCAACTTGCTGAAAACTGTCCACGGCGTTCATTTCATCTCAACCTAAACACAGCAAAAATTGGACATCCAGAGTGCTTCAAACATGATTTAGAGCTTGTTTATGGAAAAGTGCTTATTTCTGCATTTCAATGTTGCAACTTGCTGAAAACTGTCCACGGCGTTCATTTCATCTCAACCTAGACACAGCACAGCAAAAATTGGATATCCAGAGTGCATCAAACATGATTTAGAGCTTGTTTATGGAAAAGTGCTTATTTCTGCATTTCAATGTTGTAACTTGCTGAAAACAGTCTACGGTTTTTCATCTCATCTCGAACAACACAACAAAAAATTTTTTTATCCAGAGTGCATCAAACATGATTTAGAGCTTGTTTATGGAAAAGTGCTTATTTCTGCATTTCAATGTTGTAACTTGCTGAAAACAGTCCACAGTTTTTTCATAACATCTCGAATAAACATAACAAAAACATTTTTTATCCAGAGTGCTTCAAACATGATTTAGAGCTTGTTTATGGAAAAGTGCTTATTTCTGCATTTCAATGTTGTAACTTGCTGAAAACAGTCTACAGTGTGTTCATAACATCTCAATAGAACATAACAAAAAAATTTTTTATCCAGAGTGCATCAAACATGATTTAGAGCTTGTTTATGGAAAAGTGCTTATTTTGCATTTCAATGTTGCAACTTGCTGAAAACTGTCCACGGCGTTCATTTCATCTCAACTATAGACAGCACAGCAAAAATTGGACATCCAGAGTGCATCAAACATGATTTAGAGCTTGTTTATGGAAAAGTGCTTATTTCTGCATTTCAATGTTGCAACTTGCTGAAAACTGTCCACGTGTTCATTCATCTCATCTAGACACAGCACAGCAAAAATTGGATATCCAGAGTGCATCAAACATGATTTAGAGCTTGTTTATGGAAAAGTGCTTATTTCTGCATTTCAATGTTGCAACTTGCTGAAAACTGTCCACGGTTCATTTCATCTCAACCTAGACACAGCACAGCAAAAATTTTTTATCCAGAGTGCATCAAACATGATTTAGAGCTTGTTTATGGAAAAGTGCTTATTTCTGCATTTCAATGTTGTAACTTGCTGAAAACAGTCTACAGTGTTTTCATAACATCTCGAATAAACATAACAAAAAATTTTTTATCCAGAGTGCTTCAAACATGATTTAGAGCTTGTTTATGGAAAAGTGCTTATTTCTGCATTTCAATGTTGCAACTTGCTGAAAACTGTCCACGGCGTTCATTTCATCTCAACCTAGACACAGCACAGCAAAAATTGGACATCCAGAGTGCATCAAACATGATTTAGAGCTTGTTATGGAAAAGTGCTTATTTCTGCATTTCAATGTTGTAACTTGCTGAAAACAGTCTACAGTGTTTTCATAACATCTCGAATAAACATAACAAAACATTTTTTATCCAGAGTGCTTCAAACATGATTTAGAGCTTGTTTATGGAAAAGTGCTTATTTCTGCATTTCAATGTTGCAACTTGCTGAAAACTGTCCACGGCGTTCATTTCATCTCAACCTAGACACAGCACAGCAAAAATTGGACATCCAGAGTGCATCAAACATGATTTAGAGCTTGTTTATGGAAAAGTGCTTATTTCTGCATTTCAATGTTGCAACTTGCTGAAAACTGTCCACGGCGTTCATTTCATCTCAACCTAGACACAGCACAGCAAAAATTGGATATCCAGAGTGCATCAAACATGATTTAGAGCTTGTTTATGGAAAAGTGCTTATTTCTGCATTTCAATGTTGCAACTTGCTGAAAACTGTCCACGGCGTTCATTTCATCTCAACTAACACAGCACAGCAAAAATTGGATATCCAGAGTGCATCAAACATGATTTAGAGCTTGTTTATGGAAAAGTGCTTATTTCTGCATTTCAATGTTGTAACTTGCTGAAAACAGTCCACAGTGTTTTCATAACATCTCGAATAACATAACAAAAACATTTTTTATCCAGAGTGCTTCAAACATGATTTAGAGCTTGTTTATGGAAAAGTGCTTATTTCTGCATTTCAATGTTGTAACTTGCTGAAAACAGTCTACAGTGTTTTCATAACATCTCGAATAAACATAACAAAAAAATTTTTATCCAGAGTGCTCAAACATGATTTAGAGCTTGTTTATGGAAAAGTGCTTATTTCTGCATTTCAATGTTGTAACTTGCTGAAAAAGTCTACAGTGTTTTCATCATCTCGAATAAACATAACAAAAACATTTTTTATCCAGAGTGCTTCAAACATGATTTAGAGCTTGTTTATGGAAAAGTGCTTATTTCTGCATTTCAATGTTGTAACTTGCTGAAAACAGTCTACAGTGTTTTCATAACATCTCGAATAAACATAACAAAAAAATTTTTTTATCCAGAGTGCTTCAAACATGATTTAGAGCTTGTTTATGGAAAAGTGCTTATTTCTGCATTTCAATGTTGCAACTTGCTGAAAACTGTCCACGGTGTTCATTTCTATCTCAACCTAGGCACAAGCGCAGAAAAATTGGACATCCAGAGTGCATCAAACATCGATTTAGAGCTTGTTTATGGAAAGTGCTTATTTCTGCATTTCAATGTTGTAACTTGCTGAAAACAGTCTACAGTGTTTTCATAGCTCTCGAATAAACATAACAAAAACATTTTTTTATCCAGAGTGCTTCAAACATGATTTAGAGCTTGTTTATGGAAAAGTGCTTATTTCTGCATTTCAATGTTGCAACTTGCTGAAAACTGTCCACGGCGTTCATTTCATCTCAACTAGACACAGCGCAGCAAAATTGGACATCCAGAGTGCATCAAACATGATTTAGAGCTTGTTTATGGAAAAGTGCTTATTTCTGCATTTCAATGTTGTAACTTGCTGAAAACTGTCCACGTGTTCATTTCATCTCAACTATAGACAGCACAACAAAATTGGACATCCAGAGTGCATCAAACATGATTTAGAGCTTGTTTATGGAAAAGTGCTTATTTCTGCATTTCAATGTTGCAACTTGCTGAAAACTATCCACGGTGTTCATTTCATCTCAACTATACAAGCACAACAAAAATTGGACATCCAGAGTGCATCAAACATGATTTAGAGCTTGTTTATGGAAAAGTGCTTATTTCTGCATTTCAATGTTGTAACTTGCTGAAAACTAGTCCTACAGGTGTTCATTACATCGCAAATAGAGACAGCACAACAAAATTTGGACCTCCAGAGTGTGCATTCGAAACATGATTAGAGCTTGTTATGGAAAAGTGCTTATTTCTGCATTCAAGTTGTAGACTTGCTGAAAACAGTCTACAGTGTTTCATAACATCTCGAATAAACATGAACAAAAACATTTTTTTTATTCAGAGTGCTTTCAAACATGATTAGAGCTTGTTTATGGAAAAGTGCTTATTTCTGCATTTCAATGTTGTAACTTGCTGAAACAGTCTACAGTGTTTCAATAACATCTCGAATAAACATAACAAAAACATTTTTTATCCAGAGTGCTTCAAACATGATTTAGAGCTTGTTATGGAAAAGGTGCTTATTTCTGCATTTCAATGTTGCAACTAGCTGAAAACTGTCCACGGCGTTCAGTTCATCTCAACCTAGACACAGCGCAGCAAAATTGGACATCCAGAGTGCATCAAACATGATTTAGAGCTTGTTTATGGAAAAGTGCTTATTTCTGCATTTCAATGTTGTAACTTGCTGAAAACTATCCACGGTGTTCATTTCATCTCAACTATAGACAGCACAACAAAAATTGGACATCCAGAGTGCATCAAACATGATTTAGAGCTTGTATTATGGAAAAAGTGCTTATTTCTGCATTTCAATGTTGCAACTTGCTGAAAACTATCCACGGTGTTCATTTCATCTCAACTATAGACAGCACAACAAAAATTGGACATCCAGAGTGCATCAAACATGATTTAGAGCTTGTTTATGGAAAAGTGCTTATTTCTTGCATTTCAATGTTGTAACTTGCTGAAAACAGTCACAGTGTTTTCATAACATCTCGAATAAACAGATAACAAAACTTTTTTATCCAGAGTGCTTCAAACATGATTTAGAGCTTGTTTATGGAAAAGTGCTTATTTCTGCATTTCAATGTTGTACTTGCTGAAAACAGTCTACAGTGTTTTCATAACATATCGAATAAACATAACAAAAACATTTTTTTTATCCAGAGTGGCTTCAACATGATTTAGAGGCTTGTTATGGAAAAGTGCTTATTTCTGCATTTCAATGTTGCAACTAGCTGAAAACATGTCCACGGCGTTCATTTCATCTCAACCTAGACACAGCGCAGCAAAAATTGGACATCCAGAGTGCATCAAACATGATTAGAGCTTGTTATGGAAAAGTGCTTATTTCTGCATTTCAATGTTGTAACTTGCTGAAAACATCTACAGTGTTTCATAACATCTCAGAATAAACATACACAAAAAAATTGGACATCCAGAGTGCATCAAACATGATTTAGAGCTTGTTTATGGAAAAGTGCTTATTTCTGCATTTCAATGTTGCAACTTGCTGAAAACTATCCACGGTGTTCATTTCATCTCAACTATAGACAGCACACAAAAATTGGACATCCAGAGTGCATCAAACATGATTTAGAGCTTGTTTATGGAAAAGTGCTTATTTCTGCATTTCAATGTTGTAACTTGCTGAAAACCGTCTACAGGTGTTTCATACATCTCGAACTAAACCAGCGACAAAAAAGTTTTTTATCCAGAGTGCATCAAACATGATTTAGAGCTTGTTTATGGAAAAGTGCTTATTTCTGCATTTCAATGTTGTAACTTGCTGAAAACAGTCTACAGTGTTTTCATAACATATCGAATAACATAACAAAACATTTTTTATCCAGAGTGCTTCAAACATGATTTAGAGCTTGTTATGGAAAAGTGCTTATTTCTGCATTTCAATGTTGCAACTAGCTGAAAACTGTCCACGGCGTTCATTTCATCTCAACCTAGACACAGCGCAGCAAAAATTGGGACATCCAGAGTGCATCAAACATGATTTAGAGCTTGTTTATGGAAAAGTGCTTATTTCTGCATTTCAATGTTGTAACTTGCTGAAAACAGTCTACAGTGTTTTCATAACCTCTCGAATAAACATAACAAAAACATTTTTTATCCAGAGTGCTTCAAACATGATTTAGAGCTTGTTTATGGAAAAGTGCTTATTTCTGCATTTCAATGTTGCAACTTGCTGAAAACTATCCACGGTGTTCATTTCATCTCAACCTAGACACAGCACAGCAAAAATTGGACATCCAGAGTGCATCAAACATGATTTAGAGCTTGTTTATGGAAAGTGCTTATTTCTGCATTTCAATGTTGTAACTTGCTGAAAACAGTCTACAGTGTTTTCATAACATCTCGAATAAACATAACAAAAACATTTTTTTATCCAGAGTGCTTCAAACATGATTTAGAGCTTGTTTATGGAAAAGTGCTTATTTCTGCATTTCAATGTTGTAACTTGCTGAAAACAGTCTACAGTGTTTTCATAACATCTCGAATAAAATAACAAAAACATTTTTTTATCCAGAGTGCTTCAAACATGATTTAGAGCTTGTTTATGGAAAGTGCTTATTTCTGCATTTCAATGTTGTAACTTGCTGAAAACAGTCTACAGTGTTTTCATAACATATCGAATAAACATAACAAAACATTTTTTTATCCAGAGTGCTTCAAACATGATTTAGAGCTTGTATTATGGAAAAGTGCTTATTTCTGCATTTCAATGTTGCAACTAGCTGAAAACTGTCCACGGCGTTCATTTCATCTCAACCTAGACACAGCGCAGCAAAAATTGGACATCCAGAGTGCATCAAACATGATTTAGAGCTTGTTTATGGAAAAGTGCTTATTGCTGCATTTCAATGTTGTAACTTGCTGAAAACAGTCTACAGTGTTTTCATAGCATCTCGAATAAACATAACAAAAACATTTTTTTATCCAGAGTGCTTCAAACATGATTTAGAGCTTGTTTATGGAAAAGTGCTTATTTCTGCATTTCAATGTTGCAACTAGCTGAAAACTGTCCACGGCGTTCATTTCATCTCAACCTAGACACAGCGCAGCAAATATTGGACATCCAGAGTGCATCAAACATGATTTAGAGCTTGTTATGAAAAGTGCTTATTTCTGCATTTCAATGTTGCAACTTGCTGAAAACTATCCACGTGTTCATTTCATCTCAACCTAGACACAGCGCAGCAAAAATGGACATCCAGAGTGCATCAAACATGATTTAGAGCTTGTTTATGGAAAAGTGCTTATTTCTGCATTTCAATGTTGTAACTTGCTGAAAACAGTCTACAGTGTTTCATAGCATCTCGAATAAACATAACAAAAACATTTTTTATCCAGAGTGCTTCAAACATGATTTAGAGCTTGTTTATGGAAAAGTGCTTATTTCTGCATTTCAATGTTGCAACTAGCTGAAAACTGTCCACGGCGTTCATTTCATCTCAACCTAGACACAGCGCAGCAAAAATTGGACATCCAGAGTGCATCAAACATGATTTAGAGCTTGTTTATGGAAAAGTGCTTATTTCTGCATTCAATGTTGCAACTTGCTGAAAACTATCCACGGTGTTCATTTCATCTCAACTAGACACAGCAACAAAAATTGGACATCCAGAGTGCATCAAACATGATTTAGAGCTTTGTTTATGGAAAAGTGCTTATTTCTGCATTTCAATGTTGTAACTTGCTGAAAACAGTCTACAGTGTTTTCATACATCTCGAATATAAACATAACAAAACAATTTTTTATCCAGAGTGCTTCAAACATGATTTAGAGCTTGTTTATGGAAAAAGTGCTTATTTCTGCATTTCAATGTTGAACTTGCTGACAACAGTCTACAGCTGTTTCATAACATCTCGAACTAAACATAACAAAAACATTTTTTATCAGAGTGCATTCAAACATGATTTAGAGCTTGTTTATGGAAAAAGTGCTTATTTCTGCATTTCAATGTTGTAACTTGCTGAAAACTATCCACGGTGTTCATTTCATCTCAACCTAGACACAGCGCAGCAAAAATTGGACATACAGAGTGCATCAAACATGATTTAGAGCTTGTTTATGGAAAAGTGCTTATTTCTGCATTTCAATGTTGTAACTTGCTGAAAACAGTCTACAGTGTTTTCATAACATCTCGAATAAACATAACAAAAACATTTTTTATCCAGAGTGCTTCAAACATGATTTAGAGCTTGTTTATGGAAAAGTGCTTATTTCTGCATTTCAATGTTGTAACTTGCTGAAAACAGTCTACAGTGTTTTCATAACATATCGAATAAACATAACAAAAACATTTTTTTATCCAGAGTGCTTCAAACATGATTTAGAGCTTGTTATGGAAAAGTGCTTATTTCTGCATTTCAATGTTGCAACTAGCTGAAAACTGTCCACGGCGTTCATTTCATCTCAACCTAGACACAGCGCAGCAAAAATTGGACATCCAGAGTGCATCAAACATGATTTAGAGCTTGTTTATGGAAAAGTGCTTATTTCTGCATTTCAATGTTGTAACTTGCTGAAAACAGTCTACAGTGTTTTCATAACATCTCGAATAAACATAACAAAAACATTTTTTATCCAGAGTGCTTCAAACATGATTTAGAGCTTGTTTATGGAAAAGTGCTTATTTCTGCATTTCAATGTTGCAACTAGCTGAAAACTGTCCACGGCGTTCATTTCATCTCAACCTAGACACAGCGCAGCAAAAATTGGACATCCAGAGTGCATCAAACATGATTTAGAGCTTGTTTATGGAAAAGTGCTTATTTCTGCATTTCAATGTTGTAACTTGCTGAAAACTATCCACGGTGTTCATTTCATCTCAACTAAGACAGCACAACAAAAATTGGACATCCAGAGTGCATCAAACATGATTTAGAGCTTGTTTATGGAAAAGTGCTTATTTCTGCATTTCAATGTTGCAACTTGCTGAAAACTATCCACGGTGTTCATTTCATCTCAACTATAGACAGCACAACAAAAATTGGACATCCAGAGTGCATCAAACATGATTTAGAGCTTGTTTATGGAAAAGTGCTTATTTCTGCATTTCAATGTTGTAACTTGCTGAAAACAGTCTACAGTGTTTCATACATCTCGAATAAACAGAACAAAAACATTTTTTTATCCAGAGTGCATTCAAACATGATTTAGAGCTTGTTTATGGAAAAGTGCTTATTTCTGCATTTCAATGTTGTAACTTGCTGAAAACAGTCTACAGTGTTTTCATAACATCTCGATAAACATAACAAAAACATTTGTTTATCCAGAGTGCTTCAAACATGATTTAGAGCTTGTTTATGGAAAAGTGCTTATTTCTGCATTTCAATGTTGTAACTTGCTGAAAAACTATCCACGGTGTTCATTTCATCTCAACTAGACAAGCACAGACAAAAATTGGACATCCAGAGTGCATCAAACATGATTTAGAGCTGTATTATGAAAAGTGCTTATTTCTGCATTTCAATGTTGCAACTTGCTGAAAACATCCACGGTGTTCATTTCATCTCAACTAGACAAGCACACAAAATTGGACATCCAGAGTGCATCAAACATGATTTAGAGCTTGTTTATGGAAAAGTGCTTATTTCTGCATTTCAATGTTGTAACTTGCTGAAAACAGTCTACAGTGTTTTCATAACATCTCGAATAAACATAACAAAAACATTTTTTTATCCAGAGTGCTTCAAACATGATTTAGAGCTTGTTTATGGAAAGTGCTTATTTCTGGCATTTCAATGTTGTAACTTGCTGAAAACAGTCTACAGTGTTTTCATAACATATCGAATAAACATAACAAAAACATTTTTTATCCAGAGTGCTTCAAACATGATTTAGAGCTTGTTTATGGAAAAGTGCTTATTTCTGCATTTCAATGTTGCAACTAGCTGACAAACTGTCCACGGCGTTCATTCATCTCAACCTAGACACAGCGCAGCAAAAATTGGACATCCAGAGTGCATCAAACATGATTTAGAGCTTGTTTATGGAAAAGTGCTTATTTCTGCATTTCAATGTTGTAACTTGCTGAAAACTATCCACGGTGTTAATTATCTCAACTATAGACAGCACAACAAAAATTGGACATCCAGAGTGCATCAAACATGATTTAGAGCTTGTTTATGGAAAAGTGCTTATTTCTGCATTTCAATGTTGCAACTTGCTGAAAACTATCCACGGTGTTCATTTCATCTCAACTAAGACAGCACAACAAAAATTGGACATCCAGAGTGCATCAAACATGATTTAGAGCTTGTTTATGGAAAAGTGCTTATTTCTGCATTTCAATGTTGTAACTTGCTGAAAACAGTCTACAGTGTTTCATAACATCTCGAATAAACATAACAAAAACATTTTTTATCCAGAGTGCATTCAAACATGATTTAGAGCTTGTTTATGGAAAAGTGCTTATTTCTGCATTTCAATGTTGTAACTTGCTGAAAACAGTCTACAGTGTTTTCATAACATATCGAATAAACATAACAAAAACATTTTTTTATCCAGAGTGCTTCAAACATGATTTAGAGCTTGTATATGGAAAAGTGCTTATTTCTGCATTTCAATGTTGCAACTAGCTGAAAACTGTCCACGGCGTTCATTTCATCTCAACCTAGACACAGCGCAGCAAAAATTGGACATCCAGAGTGCATCAAACATGATTTAGAGCTTGTTTATGGAAAAGTGCTTATTTCTGCATTTCAATGTTGTAACTTGCTGAAAACAGTCTACAGTGTTTTCATAACATCTCGAATAAACATAACAAAAACATTTTTTTATCCAGAGTGCTTCAAACATGATTTAGAGCTTGTTTATGGAAAAGTGCTTATTTCTGCATTTCAATGTTGCAACTAGCTGAAAACTGTCCACGGCGTTCATTTCATCTCAACCTAGACACAGCGCAGCAAAAATTGGACATCCAGAGTGCATCAAACATGATTTATAGCTTGTTTATGGAAAAGTGCTTATTTCTGCATTTCAATGTTGCTAACTTGCTGAAAACTATCCACGGTGTTCATTTCATCTCAACCTAGACACAGCGCAGCAAAAATTGGACATCCAGAGTGCATCAAACATGATTTAGAGCTTGTTTATGGAAAAGTGCTTATTTCTGCATTTCAATGTTGCAACTTGCTGAAAACTATCCACGGTGTTCATTTCATCTCAACTATAGACAGCACAACAAAAATTGGACATCCAGAGTGCATCAAACATGATTTAGAGCTTGTTTATGGAAAAGTGCTTATTTCTGCATTTCAATGTTGTAACTTGCTGAAAACAGTCTACAGTGTTTTCATAACATCTCGAATAAACATAACAAAAACATTTTTTTATCCAGAGTGCTTCAAACATGATTTAGAGCTTGTTTATGGAAAGTGCTTATTTCTGCATTTCAATGTTGTAACTTGCTGAAAACTATCCACGGTGTTCATTTCATCTCAACCATAGACAGCACAACAAAAAATTGGACATCCAGAGTGCATCAAACATGATTTAGAGCTTGTTTATGGAAAAGTGCTTATTTCTGCATTTCAATGTTGTAACTTGCTGAAAACAGTCTACAGTGTTTTCATAACATCTCGAATAAACATAACAAAAACATTTTTTTATCCAGAGTGCTTCAAACATGATTTAGAGCTTGTATATGGAAAAGTGCTTATTTCTGCATTTCAATGTTGCAACTAGCTGAAAACTGTCCACGGCGTTCATTTCATCTCAACCTAGACACAGCGCAGCAAAAATTGGACATCCAGAGTGCATCAAACATGATTTAGAGCTTGTTTATGGAAAAGTGCTTATTTCTGCATTTCAATGTTGTAACTTGCTGAAAACAGTCTACAGTGTTTTCATAACATCTCGAATAAACATAACAAAAACATTTTTTTATCCAGAGTGCTTCAAACATGATTTAGAGCTTGTTTATGGAAAAGTGCTTATTTCTGCATTTCAATGTTGCAACTAGCTGAAAACTGTCCACGGCGTTCATTTCATCTCAACCTAGACACAGCGCAGCAAAAATTGGACATCCAGAGTGCATCAAACATGATTTAGAGCTTGTTTATGGAAAAGTGCTTATTTCTGCATTTCAATGTTGTAACTTGCTGAAAACAGTCTACAGGTGTTTTCATAACATCTCGAATAAACATAAACAAAAACATTTTTTATCCAGAGTGCTTCAAACATGATTTAGAGCTTGTATATGGAAAAGTGCTTATTCTGCATTTCAATGTTGCAACTTGCTGAAAAACTATCCACGGTGTTCATTTCATCTCAACCTAGACACAGCGCAAGCAAAAATTGGACATCCAGAGTGCATCAAACATGATTTAGAGCTTGTTTATGGAAAAGTGCTTATTTCTGCATTTCAATGTTGTAACTTGCTGAAAACAGTCTACAGTGTTTTCATAACATCTCGAATAAACATAACAAAAACATTTTTTTATCCAGAGTGCTTCAAACATGATTTAGAGCTTGTTTATGGAAAAGTGCTTATTTCTGCATTTCAATGTTGCAACTAGCTGAAAACTGTCCACGGCGTTCATTTCATCTCAACCTAGACACAGCGCAGCAAAAATTGGACATCCAGAGTGCATCAAACATGATTTAGAGCTTGTTTATGGAAAAGTGCTTATTTCTGCATTTCAATGTTGTAACTTGCTGAAAACAGTCTACAGTGTTTTCATAACATCTCGAATAAACATAACAAAAACATTTTTTTATCCAGAGTGCTTCAAACATGATTTAGAGCTTGTTTATGGAAAAGTGCTTATTTCTGCATTTCAATGTTGCAACTGCTGAAAACTATCCACGGTGTTCATTTCATCTCAACCTAGACACAGCGCAGCAAAAATTGGACATCCAGAGTGCATCAAACATGATTTAGAGCTTGTTTATGGAAAAGTGCTTATTTCTGCATTTCAATGTTGTAACTTGCTGAAAACAGTCTACAGTGTTTTCATAACATCTCGAATAAACATAACAAAAACATTTTTTTATCCAGAGTGCTTCAAACATGATTTAGAGCTTGTTTATGGAAAAGTGCTTATTTCTGCATTTCAATGTTGCAACTAGCTGAAAACTGTCCACGGCGTTCATTTCATCTCAACCTAGACACAGCGCAGCAAAAATTGGACATCCAGAGTGCATCAAACATGATTTAGAGCTTGTTTATGGAAAAGTGCTTATTTCTGCATTTCAATGTTGTAACTTGCTGAAAACGTCTACAGTGTTTTCATAACATCTCGAATAAACATAACAAAAACATTTTTTTATCCAGAGTGCTTCAAACATGATTTAGAGCTTGTTTATGGAAAAGTGCTTATTTCTGCATTTCAATGTTGCAACTAGCTGAAAACTGTCCACGGCGTTCATTTCATCTCAACCTAGACACAGCGCAGCAAAAATTGGACATCCAGAGTGCATCAAACATGATTTAGAGCTTGTTTATGGAAAAGTGCTTATTTCTGCATTTCAATGTTGTAACTTGCTGAAAACAGTCTACAGTGTTTTCATAACATCTCGAATAAACATAACAAAAACATTTTTTTATCCAGAGTGCTTCAAACATGATTTAGAGCTTGTTTATGGAAAAGTGCTTATTTCTGCATTTCAATGTTGCAACTAGCTGAAAACTGTCCACGGCGTTCATTTCATCTCAACCTAGACACAGCGCAGCAAATATTGGACATCCAGAGTGCATCAAACATGATTTAGAGCTTGTTTATGGAAAAGTGCTTATTTCTGCATTTCAATGTTGCAACTTGCTGAAAACTATCCACGGTGTTCATTTCATCTCAACCTAGACACAGCGCAGCAAAAATTGGACATCCAGAGTGCATCAAACATGATTTAGAGCTTGTTTATGGAAAAGTGCTTATTTCTGCATTTCAATGTTGTAACTTGCTGAAAACAGTCTACAGTGTTTTCATAACATCTCGAATAAACATAACAAAAACATTTTTTTATCCAGAGTGCTTCAAACATGATTTAGAGCTTGTTTATGGAAAAGTGCTTATTTCTGCATTTCAATGTTGCAACTAGCTGAAAACTGTCCACGGCGTTCATTTCATCTCAACCTAGACACAGCGCAGCAAAATTGGACATCCAGAGTGCATCAAACATGATTTAGAGCTTGTTTATGGAAAAGTGCTTATTTCTGCATTTCAATGTTGCAACTTGCTGAAAACTATCCACGGTGTTCATTTCATCTCAACCTAGACACAGCGCAGCAAAAATTGGACATCCAGAGTGCATCAAACATGATTTAGAGCTTGTTTATGGAAAAGTGCTTATTTCTGCATTTCAATGTTGTAACTTGCTGAAAACAGTCTACAGTGTTTTCATAACATCTCGAATAAACATAACAAAAACATTTTTTTTATCCAGAGTGCTTCAAACATGATTTAGAGCTTGTTTATGGAAAAGTGCTTATTTCTGCATTTCAATGTTGCAACTAGCTGAAAACTGTCCACGGCGTTCATTTCATCTCAACCTAGACACAGCGCAGCAAAAATTGGACATCCAGAGTGCATCAAACATGATTTAGAGCTTGTTTATGGAAAAGTGCTTATTTCTGCATTTCAATGTTGTAACTTGCTGAAAACAGTCTACAGTGTTTTCATAACATCTCGAATAAACATAACAAAAACATTTTTTTATCCAGAGTGCTTCAAACATGATTTAGAGCTTGTTTATGGAAAAGTGCTTATTTCTGCATTTCAATGTTGTAACTTGCTGAAAACTATCCACGGTGTTCATTTCATCTCAACCTAGACACAGCGCAGCAAAAATTGGACATCCAGAGTGCATCAAACATGATTTAGAGCTTGTTTATGGAAAAGTGCTTATTTCTGCATTTCAATGTTGTAACTTGCTGAAAACAGTCTACAGTGTTTTCATAACATCTCGAATAAACATAACAAAAACATTTTTTTATCCAGAGTGCTTCAAACATGATTTAGAGCTTGTTTATGGAAAAGTGCTTATTTCTGCATTTCAATGTTGCAACTAGCTGAAAAACTGTCCACGGCGTTCATTTCATCTCAACCTAGACACAGCGCAGCAAAAATTGGACATCCAGAGTGCATCAACATGATTTAGAGCTTGTTTATGGAAAAGTGCTTATTTCTGCATTTCAATGTTGTAACTTGCTGAAAACAGTCTACAGTGTTTTCATACATCTCGAATAAACATAACAAAAACATTTTTTTATCCAGAGTGCTTCAAACATGATTTAGAGCTTGTTTATGGAAAAGTGCTTATTTCTGCATTTCAATGTTGCAACTAGCTGAAAACTGTCCACGGCGTTCATTTCATCTCAACCTAGACACAGCGCAGCAAAAATTGGACATCCAGAGTGCATCAAACATGATTTAGAGCTTGTTTATGGAAAAGTGCTTATTTCTGCATTTCAATGTTGCAACTTGCTGAAAACTATCCACGGTGTTCATTTCATCTCAACCTAGACAGCACAGCAAAATTGGACATCCAGAGTGCATCAAACATGATTTAGAGCTTGTTTATGGAAAAGTGCTTATTTCTGCATTTCAATGTTGCAACTTGCTGAAAACTATCCACGGTGTTCATTTCATCTCAACATAGACAGCACAACAAAAATTGGACATCCAGAGTGCATCAAACATGATTTAGAGCTTGTTTATGGAAAAGTGCTTATTTCTGCATTTCAATGTTGTAACTTGCTGAAAACAGTCTACAGTGTTTTCATAACATCTCGAATAAACATAACAAAAACATTTTTTTATCCAGAGTGCTTCAAACATGATTTAGAGCTTGTTTATGGAAAAGTGCTTATTTCTGCATTTCAATGTTGTAACTTGCTGAAAACTATCCACGGTGTTCATTTCATCTCAACCTAGACACAGCGCAGCAAAAATTGGACATCCAGAGTGCATCAAACATGATTTAGAGCTTGTTTATGGAAAAGTGCTTATTTCTGCATTTCAATGTTGTAACTTGCTGAAAACAGTCTACAGTGTTTTCATAACATCTCGAATAAACATAACAAAAACATTTTTTTATCCAGAGTGCTTCAAACATGATTTAGAGCTTGTTTATGGAAAAGTGCTTATTTCTGCATTTCAATGTTGTAACTTGCTGAAAACTATCCACGGTGTTCATTTCATCTCAACCTAGACACAGCGCAGCAAAAATTGGACATCCAGAGTGCATCAAACATGATTTAGAGCTTGTTTATGGAAAAGTGCTTATTTCTGCATTTCAATGTTGTAACTTGCTGAAAACTGTCTACAGTGTTTTCATAACATCTCGAATAAACATAACAAAAACATTTTTTTATCCAGAGTGCTTCAAACATGATTTAGAGCTTGTTTATGGAAAAGTGCTTATTTCTGCATTTCAATGTTGCAACTAGCTGAAAACTGTCCACGGCGTTCATTTCATCTCAACCTAGACACAGCGCAGCAAAAATTGGACATCCAGAGTGCATCAAACATGATTTAGAGCTTGTTTATGGAAAAGTGCTTATTTCTGCATTTCAATGTTGTAACTTGCTGAAAACAGTCTACAGTGTTTTCATAGCATCTCGAATAAACATAACAAAAACATTTTTTTATCCAGAGTGCTTCAAACATGATTTAGAGCTTGTTTATGGAAAAGTGCTTATTTCTGCATTTCAATGTTGCAACTAGCTGAAAACTGTCCACGGCGTTCATTTCATCTCAACCTAGACACAGCGCAGCAAATATTGGACATCCAGAGTGCATCAAACATGATTTAGAGCTTGTTTATGGAAAAGTGCTTATTTCTGCATTTCAATGTTGCAACTTGCTGAAAACTATCCACGGTGTTCATTTCATCTCAACCTAGACACAGCGCAGCAAAAATTGGACATCCAGAGTGCATCAAACATGATTTAGAGCTTGTTTATGGAAAAGTGCTTATTTCTGCATTTCAATGTTTGTAACTTGCTGAAAACAGTCTACAGTGTTTTCATAAGCATCTCGAATAAACATAACAAAAACATTTTTTTATCCAGAGTGCTTCAAACATGATTTAGAGCTTGTTTATGGAAAAGTGCTTATTTCTGCATTTCAATGTTGCAACTAGCTGAAAACTGTCCACGGCGTTCATTTCATCTCAACCTAGACACTAGCGCAGCAAATGTTGGACATCCAGAGTGCATCAAACATGATTTAGAGCTTGTTTATGGAAAGTGCTTATTTCTGCATTTCAATGTTGCAACTTGCTGAAAACTATCCACGGTGTTCATTTCATCTCAACCTAGACACAGCGCAGCAAAAATTGGACATCCAGAGTGCATCAAACATGATTTAGAGTTTGTTTATGGAAAAGTGCTTATTTCTGCATTTCAATGTTGTAACTTGCTGAAAACAGTCTACAGTGTTTTCATAACATCTCGAATAAACATAACAAAAACATTTTTTTATCCAGAGTGCTTCAAACATGATTTAGAGCTTGTTTATGGAAAAGTGCTTATTTCTGCATTTCAATGTTGCAACTAGCTGAAAACTGTCCACGGCGTTCATTTCATCTCAACCTAGACACAGCGCAGCAAAAATTGGACATCCAGAGTGCATCAAACATGATTTAGAGCTTGTTTATGGAAAAGTGCTTATTTCTGCATTTCAATGTTGTAACTTGCTGAAAACTATCCACGGTGTTCATTTCATCTCAACTATAGACAGCACAACAAAAATTGGACATCCAGAGTGCATCAAACATGATTTAGAGCTTGTTTATGGAAAAGTGCTTATTTCTGCATTTCAATGTTGTAACTTGCTGAAAACAGTCTACAGTGTTTTCATAACATCTCGAATAAACATAACAAAAACATTTTTTATCCAGAGTGCTTCAAACATGATTTAGAGCTTGTTTATGGAAAAGTGCTTATTTCTGCATTTCAATGTTGTAACTTGCTGAAAACAGTCTACAGTGTTTCATAACATCTCGAATAAACATAACAAAAACATTTTTTTATCCAGAGTGCTTCAAACATGATTTAGAGCTTGTATATGGAAAAGTGCTTATTTCTGCATTTCAATGTTGCAACTAGCTGAAAACTATCCACGGTGTTCATTTCATCTCAACCTAGACACAGCGCAGCAAAAATTGGACATCCAGAGTGCATCAAACATGATTTAGAGCTTGTTTATGGAAAAGTGCTTATTTCTGCATTTCAATGTTGTAACTTGCTGAAAACAGTCTACAGTGTTTTCATAACATCTCGAATAAACATAACAAAAACATTTTTTTATCCAGAGTGCTTCAAACATGATTTAGAGCTTGTTATGGAAAAGTGCTTATTTCTGCATTTCAATGTTGCAACTAGCTGAAAACTGTCCACGGCGTTCATTTCATCTCAACCTAGACACAGCGCAGCAAAAATTGGACATCCAGAGTGCATCAAACATGATTTAGAGCTTGTTTATGGAAAAGTGCTTATTTCTGCATTTCAATGTTGTAACTTGCTGAAAACTAGTCTACAGGTGTTTCATTACATCTCGAACTAAGACATAACAAAAACATTTTTACATCCAGAGTGCTTCAAACATGATTTAGAGCTTGTTTATGGAAAAGTGCTTATTTCTGCATTTCAATGTTGCAACTAGCTGAAACTATCCACGGTGTTCATTTCATCTCAACTATAGACAGCACAGCAAAATTGGACATCCAGAGTGCATCAAACATGATTTAGAGCTTGTTTATGGAAAAGTGCTTATTTCTGCATTTCAATGTTGTAACTTGCTGAAAACAGTCTACAGTGTTTTCATAACATCTCGAATAAACATAACAAAAACATTTTTTATCCAGAGTGCTTCAAACATGATTTAGAGCTTGTTTATGGAAAAGTGCTTATTTCTGCATTTCAATGTTGTAACTTGCTGAAAACAGTCTACAGTGTTTTCATAACATATCGAATAAACATAACAAAAACATTTTTTTATCCAGAGTGCTTCAAACATGATTTAGAGCTTGTTTATGGAAAAGTGCTTATTTCTGCATTTCAATGTTGCAACTAGCTGAAAACTGTCCACGGCGTTCATTTCATCTCAACCTAGACACAGCGCAGCAAAAATTGGACATCCAGAGTGCATCAAACATGATTTAGAGCTTGTTTATGGAAAAGTGCTTATTTCTGCATTTCAATGTTGTAACTTGCTGAAAACTATCCACGGTGTTCATTTCATCTCAACTAGACAGCACAACAAAAATTGGACATCCAGAGTGCATCAAACATGATTTAGAGCTTTATTATGGAAAAGTGCTTATTTCTGCATTTCAATGTTGCAACTTGCTGAAAACTATCCACGGTGTTCATTTCATCTCAACTATAGACAGCACAACAAAAATTGGACATCCAGAGTGCATCAAACATGATTTAGAGCTTGTTTATGGAAAAGTGCTTATTTCTGCATTTCAATGTTGTAACTTGCTGAAAACAGTCTACAGTGTTTTCATAACATCTCGAATAAACATAACAAAAACATTTTTTTATCCAGAGTGCTTCAAACATGATTTAGAGCTTGTTTATGGAAAAGTGCTTATTTCTGCATTTCAATGTTGTAACTTGCTGAAAACAGTCTACAGTGTTTTCATAACATATCGAATAAACATAACAAAAACATTTTTTTATCCAGAGTGCTTCAAACATGATTTAGAGCTTGTATATGGAAAAGTGCTTATTTCTGCATTTCAATGTTGCAACTAGCTGAAAACTGTCCACGGCGTTCATTTCATCTCAACCTAGACACAGCGCAGCAAAAATTGGACATCCAGAGTGCATCAAACATGATTTAGAGCTTGTTTATGGAAAAGTGCTTATTTCTGCATTTCAATGTTGTAACTTGCTGAAAACAGTCTACAGTGTTTTCATAACATCTCGAATAAACATAACAAAAACATTTTTTTATCCAGAGTGCTTCAAACATGATTTAGAGCTTGTATATGGAAAAGTGCTTATTTCTGCATTTCAATGTTGCAACTAGCTGAAAACTGTCCACGGCGTTCATTTCATCTCAACCTAGACACAGCGCAGCAAAAATTGGACATCCAGAGTGCATCAAACATGATTTATAGCTTGTTTATGGAAAAGTGCTTATTTCTGCATTTCAATGTTGTAACTTGCTGAAAACTATCCACGGTGTTCATTTCATCTCAACTAAGACAGCACAACAAAAATTGGACATCCAGAGTGCATCAAACATGATTTAGAGCTTGTTTATGGAAAAGTGCTTATTTCTGCATTTCAATGTTGCAACTTGCTGAAAACTATCCACGGTGTTCATTTCATCTCAACTATAGACAGCACACAAAAATTGGACATCCAGAGTGCATCAAACATGATTTAGAGCTTGTTTATGGAAAAGTGCTTATTTCTGCATTTCAATGTTGTAACTTGCTGAAAACAGTCTACAGTGTTTTCATAACATCTCGAATAAACATAACAAAAACATTTTTTTATCCAGAGTGCTTCAAACATGATTTAGAGCTTGTTTATGGAAAAGTGCTTATTTCTGCATTTCAATGTTGTAACTTGCTGAAAACTAGTCCACGGTGTTCATTTCATCTCAACCTAGACACATAACAAAAAATTTTGACATCCAGAGTGCTTCAAACATGATTTAGAGCTTGTTTATGGAAAAGTGCTTATTTCTGCATTTCAATGTTGTAACTTGCTGAAAACAGTCTACAGTGTTTTCATAACATCTCGAATAAACATAACAAAAACATTTTTTTATCCAGAGTGCTTCAAACATGATTTAGAGCTTGTATATGGAAAAGTGCTTATTTCTGCATTTCAATGTTGCAACTAGCTGAAAACTGTCCACGGCGTTCATTTCATCTCAACCTAGACACAGCGCAGCAAAAATTGGACATCCAGAGTGCATCAAACATGATTTAGAGCTTGTTTATGGAAAAGTGCTTATTTCTGCATTTCAATGTTGTAACTTGCTGAAAACAGTCTACAGTGTTTTCATAGCATCTCGAATAAACATAACAAAAACATTTTTTTATCCAGAGTGCTTCAAACATGATTTAGAGCTTGTTTATGGAAAAGTGCTTATTTCTGCATTTCAATGTTGCAACTAGCTGAAAACTGTCCACGGCGTTCATTTCATCTCAACCTAGACACAGCGCAGCAAAAATTGGACATCCAGAGTGCATCAAACATGATTTAGAGCTTGTTTATGGAAAAGTGCTTATTTCTGCATTTCAATGTTGTAACTTGCTGAAAACTATCCACGGTGTTCATTTCATCTCAACTATAGACAGCACAACAAAAATTGGACATCCAGAGTGCATCAAACATGATTTAGAGCTTTTTATGGAAAAGTGCTTATTTCTGCATTTCAATGTTGCAACTTGCTGAAAACTATCCACGGTGTTCATTTCATCTCAACTATAGACAGCACAACAAAAATTGGACATCCAGAGTGCATCAAACATGATTTAGAGCTTGTTTATGGAAAAGTGCTTATTTCTGCATTTCAATGTTGCAACTAGCTGAAAACTAGTCCACAGGTGTTCATTATCATCTCAACCTAGACACAGCGCAGCAAAAATTGACATCCAGAGTGCATCAAACATGATTTAGAGCTTGTTTATGGAAAAGTGCTTATTTCTGCATTTCAATGTTGTAACTTGCTGAAAACAGTCTACAGTGTTTTCATAACATCTCGAATAAACATAACAAAAACATTTTTTTATCCAGAGTGCTTCAAACATGATTTAGAGCTTGTTTATGGAAAAGTGCTTATTTCTGCATTTCAATGTTGTAACTTGCTGAAAACTATCCACGGTGTTCATTTCATCTCAACCATAGACAGCACAACAAAAATTGGACATCCAGAGTGCATCAAACATGATTTAGAGCTTGTATATGGAAAAGTGCTTATTTCTGCATTTCAATGTTGCAACTAGCTGAAAACTGTCCACGGCGTTCATTTCATCTCAACCTAGACACAGGCAGCAAAAATTGGACATCCAGAGTGCATCAAACATGATTTAGAGCTTGTTTATGGAAAAGTGCTTATTTCTGCATTTCAATGTTGTAACTTGCTGAAAACAGTCTACAGTGTTTTCATAGCATCTCGAATAAACATAACAAAAACATTTTTTTATCCAGAGTGCTTCAAACATGATTTAGAGCTTGTTTATGGAAAAGTGCTTATTTCTGCATTTCAATGTTGCAACTAGCTGAAAACTGTCCACGGCGTTCATTTCATCTCAACCTAGACACAGCGCAGCAAATGTTGGACATCCAGAGTGCATCAAACATGATTTAGAGCTTGTTTATGGAAAAGTGCTTATTTCTGCATTTCAATGTTGCAACTTGCTGAAAACTATCCACGGTGTTCATTTCATCTCAACCTAGACACAGCGCAGCAAAAATTGGACATCCAGAGTGCATCAAACATGATTTAGAGTTTGTTTATGGAAAAGTGCTTATTTCTGCATTTCAATGTTGTAACTTGCTGAAAACAGTCTACAGTGTTTTCATAACATCTCGAATAAACATAACAAAAACATTTTTTTATCCAGAGTGCTTCAAACATGATTTAGAGCTTGTTTATGGAAAAGTGCTTATTTCTGCATTTCAATGTTGCAACTAGCTGAAAACTGTCCACGGCGTTCATTTCATCTCAACCTAGACACAGCGCAGCAAAAATTGGACATCCAGAGTGCATCAAACATGATTTAGAGCTTGTTTATGGAAAAGTGCTTATTTCTGCATTTCAATGTTGTAACTTGCTGAAAACTATCCACGGTGTTCATTTCATCTCAACCATAGACAGCACAACAAAAATTGGACATCCAGAGTGCATCAAAACATGATTTAGAGCTTGTTTATGGAAAAGTGCTTATTTCTGCATTTCAATGTTGTAACTTGCTGAAAACTAGTCTACAGTGTTTTCATAACATCTCGAATAAACATAACAAAAACATTTTTTATCCAGAGTGCTCAAACATGATTTAGAGCTTGTATATGGAAAAGTGCTTATTTCTGCATTTCAATGTTGCAACTAGCTGAAAACTGTCCACGGCGTTCATTTCATCTCAACCTAGACACAGCGCAGCAAAAATTGGACATCCAGAGTGCATCAAACATGATTTAGAGCTTGTTTATGGAAAAGTGCTTATTTCTGCATTTCAATGTTGTAACTTGCTGAAAACAGTCTACAGTGTTTTCATAACATCTCGAATAAACATAACAAAAACATTTTTTTATCCAGAGTGCTTCAAACATGATTTAGAGCTTGTTTATGGAAAAGTGCTTATTTCTGCATTTCAATGTTGCAACTAGCTGAAAACTGTCCACGGCGTTCATTTCATCTCAACCTAGACACAGCGCAGCAAAAATTGGACATCCAGAGTGCATCAAACATGATTTAGAGCTTGTTTATGGAAAAGTGCTTATTTCTGCATTTCAATGTTGTAACTTGCTGAAAACTATCCACGGTGTTCATTTCATCTCAACTAGACAGCACAACAAAAATTGACATCCAGAGTGCATCAAACATGATTTAGAGCTTGTTTATGGAAAAGTGCTTATTTCTGCATTTCAATGTTGCAACTTGCTGAAAACTATCCACGGTGTTCATTTCATCTCAACTATAGACAGCACAACAAAAATTGGACATCCAGAGTGCATCAAACATGATTTAGAGCTTGTTTATGGAAAAGTGCTTATTTCTGCATTTCAATGTTGTAACTTGCTGAAAACAGTCTACAGTGTTTTCATAACATCTCGAATAAACATAACAAAAACATTTTTTTATCCAGAGTGCTTCAAACATGATTTAGAGCTTGTTTATGGAAAAGTGCTTATTTCTGCATTTCAATGTTGTAACTTGCTGAAAACAGTCTACAGTGTTTTCATAACATATCGAATAAACATAACAAAAACATTTTTTTTATCCAGAGTGCTTCAAACATGATTTAGAGCTTGTTTATGGAAAAGTGCTTATTTCTGCATTTCAATGTTGCAACTAGCTGACAACTGTCCACGGCGTTCATTTCATCTCAACCTAGACACAGCGCAGCAAAAATTGGACATCCAGAGTGCATCAAACATGATTTAGAGCTTGTTTATGGAAAAGTGCTTATTTCTGCATTTCAATGTTGTAACTTGCTGAAAAACTATCCACGGTGTTCATTTCATCTCAACTATAGACAGCACAACAAAAATTGGACATCCAGAGGCATCAAACATGATTTAGAGCTTTATTATGGAAAAGTGCTTATTTCTGCATTTCAATGTTGCAACTTGCTGAAAACTATCCACGGTGTTCATTTCATCTCAACTATAGACAGCACAACAAAAAATTGGACATCCAGAGTGCATCAAACATGATTTAGAGCTTGTTTATGGAAAAGTGCTTATTTCTGCATTTCAATGTTGTAACTTGCTGAAAACAGTCTACAGTGTTTTCATAACATCTCGAATAAACATAACAAAAACATTTTTTATCCAGAGTGCCTTCAAACATGATTTAGAGCTTGTTTATGGAAAAGTGCTTATTCTGCATTTCAATGTTGTAACTTGCTGAAAACAGTCTACAGTGTTTTCATAACATCTCGAATAAACATAACAAAAACATTTTTTTATCCAGAGTGCTTCAAACATGATTTAGAGCTTGTTTATGGAAAAGTGCTTATTTCTGCATTTCAATGTTGCAACTAGCTGAAAACTGTCCACGGCGTTCATTTCATCTCAACCTAGACACAGCGCAGCAAAATTGGACATCCAGAGTGCATCAAACATGATTTAGAGCTTGTTTATGGAAAAGTGCTTATTTCTGCATTTCAATGTTGTAACTTGCTGAAAACTATCCACGGTGTTCAATTTCATCTCAACTATAGACAGCACAACAAAAATTGGACATCCAGAGTGCATCAAACATGATTTAGAGCTTGTTTATGGAAAGTGCTTATTTCTGCATTTCAATGTTGCAACTTGCTGAAAACTATCCACGGTGTTCATTTCATCTCAACTATAGACAGCACAACAAAAATTGGACATCCAGAGTGCATCAAACATGATTTAGAGCTTGTTTATGGAAAAGTGCTTATTTCTGCATTTCAATGTTGTAACTTGCTGAAAACAGTCTACAGTGTTTTCATAACATCTCGAATAAACATAACAAAAACATTTTTTTATCCAGAGTGCTTCAAACATGATTTAGAGCTTGTTTATGGGAAAAAGTGCTTATTTCTGCCATTTCAATGTTGTAACTTGCTGAAACAGTCTACAGTGTTTCATAACATCCTCGAATAAAATACAACAAAAATTTTTTATCCAGAGTGCCTTCAAACATGATTTAAGCTTGTATATGGAAAAAGTGCTTATTTCTGCATTTCAATGTTGCACTAGCTGAAAACGTCCACGGCGTTCATTTCATCTCAAGCCTAGACACAGCGCAGGCAAAAAAATTGGACATCCAGAGTGCTTCAAACATGATTAGAGCTTTGTAAATGGGGAAAAGTGCTTATTTTCTGCATGTTCAATGTTGCAACTAGCTGAAAACTGTCCACGGCGTTCATTTCATCTCAACCTAGACACAGGCGCAGCAAAAATTGGACATCCAGGTGCATCAACAGGATTTAGAGCTTGGTTTATGGAAAAGTGCTTTATTTCTGCATTTCAATGTTGTAACTTGCTGAAAACAGTCTACAGTGTTTTCATAACATCTCGAATAAACATAACAAAAATTTTTTTATCCAGAGTGCTTCAAACATGATTTAGAGCTTGTTTATGGAAAAGTGCTTATTTCTGCATTTCAATGTTGCAACTTGCTGAAAACTGTCCACGGTGTTCATTTCATCTCAACCTAGACACAGCACAGCAAATTTGGACATCCAGAGTGCATCAAACATGATTTAGAGCTTGTTTATGGAAAAGTGCTTATTTCTGCATTTCAATGTTGCAACTTGCTGAAAACTGTCCACGGTGTTCATTCATCTCAACCTAGACACAGCGCAGCAAAAATTGGACATCCAGAGTGCATCAAACATGATTTAGAGCTTGTTTATGGAAAAGTGCTTATTTCTGCATTTCAATGTTGTAACTTGCTGAAAACAGTCTACAGTGTTTTCATAACATCTCGAATAAACATAACAAAAACATTTTATCCAGAGTGCTTCAAACATGATTTAGAGCTTGTTTATGGAAAAGTGCTTATTTCTGCATTTCAATGTTGCAACTTGCTGAAAACTGTCCACGGTGTTTCATTTCATCTCAACCTAGACACAGCACAGCAAATTTTGGACATCCAGAGTGCATCAAACATGATTTAGAGCTTGTTTATGGAAAAGTGCTTATTTCTGCATTTCAATGTTGCAACTTGCTGAAAACTATCCACTGTTCATTTCATCTCAACTAGACACACGCAGCAAAAATTGGACATCCAGAGTGCATCAAACATGATTTAGAGCTTGTTTATGGAAAAGTGCTTATTTCTGCATTTCAATGTTGTAACTTGCTGAAAACAGTCTACAGTGTTTTCATAACATCTCGAATAAACATAACAAAAAATTTTTTATCCAGAGTGCTTCAAACATGATTTAGAGCTTGTTTATGGAAAAGTGCTTATTTCTGCATTTCAATGTTGCAACTTGCTGAAAACTGTCCACGGCGTTCATTTCATCTCAACCTAGACACAGCGCAGCAAAATTGGACATCCAGAGTGCATCAAACATGATTTAGAGCTTGTTTATGGAAAAGTGCTTATTTCTGCATTTCAATGTTGTAACTTGCTGAAAACTGTCCATCCACGTGTTCATTTCATCTCACTATCGAAGCACAACAAAAATTGAACATCCAGAGTGCATTGCAACAAACATGATTTAGAGCTTGTTTATGGAAAAGTGCTTATTTCTGCATTTCAATGTTGTAACTTGCTGAAAACAGTCTACAGTGTTTTCATAACATCTCGAATAAACATAACAAAAATTTTTTATCCAGAGTGCTTCAAACATGATTTAGAGCTTGTTTATGGAAAAGTGCTTATTTCTGCATTTCAATGTTGTAACTTGCTGAAACAGTCTACAGTGTTTTCATAACATCTCGAATAACATAACAAAAACATTTTTTTATCCAGAGTGCTTCAAACATGATTTAGAGCTTGTTTATGGAAAAGTGCTTATTTCTGCATTTCAATGTTGCAACTAGCTGAAAACTGTCCACGGCGTTCATTTCATCTCAACCTAGACACAGCGCAGCAAAATTGGACATCCAGAGTGCATCAAACATGATTTAGAGCTTGTTTATGGAAAAGTGCTTATTTCTGCATTTCAATGTTGTAACTTGCTGAAACAGTCTACAGTGTTTTCATAACATCTCGAATAAACATAACAAAAACATTTTTTTATCCAGAGTGCTTCAAACATGATTTAGAGCTTGTTTATGGAAAAGTGCTTATTTCTGCATTTCAATGTTGCAACTTGCTGAAAACTGTCCACGGCGTTCATTTCATCTCAACCTAGACACAGCGCAGCAAAAATTGGACATCCAGAGTGCATCAAACATGATTTAGAGCTTGTTTATGGAAAAGTGCTTATTTCTGCATTTCAATGTTGTAACTTGCTGAAAACTATCCACGGTTTCATTTCATCTCAACTATAGAGCACAACAAAAATTGGACATCCAGAGTGCATCAAACATGATTTAGAGCTTGTTTATGGAAAAGTGCTTATTTCTGCATTTCAATGTTGCAACTTGCTGAAAACACCACGGTGTTCATTTCATCTCAACTATAGACACGCACAACAAAAATTGGACATCCAGAGTGCATCAAACATGATTTAGAGCTTGTTTATGGAAAGTGCTTATTTCTGCATTTCAATGTTGTAACTTGCTGAAACAGTCTACGTGTTTTCATAACATATCGAATAAACAAACAAAAAAATTTTTATCCAGAGTGCTTCAAACATGATTTAGAGCTTGTTTATGGAAAAGTGCTTATTTCTGCATTTCAATGTTGCAACTTGCTGAAAACTGTCCACGGCGTTCATTTCATCTCAACCTAGACCAGCGCAGCAAAATT
>NW_022262574.1:0-40959 GCF_002021735.2 Oncorhynchus kisutch | reverse complement strand
TGCATTTCAATGTTGTAACTTGCTGAAAACAGTCTACATGGTTTTAAACACTCGAATAAACACAAAAATTTTTTTATCCAGAGTGCTTCAAACATGATTTAGAGCTTGTTTATGGAAAAGTGCTTATTTCTGCATTTCAATGTTGCAACTTGCTGAAAACTGTCCACGCGTTCATTTCATCTCAACCTAGACACAGCACAGCAAAATTGGACATCCAGAGTGCATCAAACATGATTAGAGCTTGTTTATGGAAAAGTGCTTATTTCTGCATTTCAATGTTGCAACTTGCTGAACAGTCACAGTGTTTTCATAACATCTCGAATAAACATAACAAAACATTTTTTTATCCAGAGTGCTTCAAACATGATTTAGAGCTTGTTTATGGAAAGTGCTTATTTCTGCATTTCATGTTGCAACTTGCTGAAAACTGTCCACGGTGTTCATTTCATCTCAACTAGACACAGCACAGCAAAAATTGGACATCCAGAGTGCATCAAACATGATTTAGAGCTTGTTTATGGAAAAGTGCTTATTTCTGCATTTCAATGTTGTAACTTGCTGAAACAGTCTCCAGTGTTTTCATAACATCTCGAATAAACATAACAAAAAATTTTTTATCCAGAGTGCTTCAAACATGATTTAGAGCTTGTTTATGGAAAAGTGCTTATTTCTGCATTTCAATGTTGCAACTTGCTGAAAACTGTCCACGGTTTCATTTCATCTCAACTAGACACAGCACAGCAAAAATTGGACATCCAGAGTGCATCAAACATGATTTAGAGCTTGTTTATGGAAAAGTGCTTATTTCTGCATTTCAATGTTGTAACTTGCTGAAAACAGTCTACAGTGTTTTCATAACATCTCGAATAAACATAACAGCAAACATTTTTTTATCCAGAGTGCATCAACATGATTTAGAGCTTGTTTATGGAAAAGTGCTTATTTCTGCATTTCAATGTTGCAACTTGCTGAAAACTGTCCACGGTGTTCATTTCATCTCAACCACCACAGCACAGCAAAATTGGACATCCAGAGTGCATCAAACATGATTTAGAGCTTGTTTATGGAAAAGTGCTTATTTCTGCATTTCAATGTTGTAACTTGCTGAAAACAGTCTACAGTGTTTTCATAACATCTCGAATAAACAGCACAAAAAATTTTTTATCCAGAGTGCTTCAAACATGATTTAGAGCTTGTTTATGGAAAGTGCTTATTTCTGCATTTCAATGTTGCAACTTGCTGAAAACTTCCACGGCGTTCATTCATCTCAACTAGACACAGCACAGCAAAAATTGGACATCCAGAGTGCATCAAACATGATTTAGAGCTTGTTTATGGAAAAGTGCTTATTTCTGCATTTCAATGTTGTAACTTGCTGAAAACAGTCTACAGTGTTTCATAACATCTCGAAAAACATAACAAACATTTTTTTATCCAGAGTGCTCAAACATGATTTAGAGCTTGTTTATGGAAAAGTGCTTATTTCTGCATTTCAATGTTGCAACTTTGAAAACTGTCCACGGTTCATTTCATCTCAACTAGACACAGCACAGCAAAAATTTTTATCCAGAGTGCATCAAACATGATTTAGAGCTTGTTTATGGAAAAGTGCTTATTTCTGCATTTCAATGTTGCAACTTGCTGAAAACAGTCTACGTGTTTCATAACATCTCGAATAAACATAACAAAAATTTTTTATCCAGAGTGCTTCAAACATGATTTAGAGCTTGTTTATGGAAAAGTGCTTATTTCTGCATTTCAATGTTGCAACTTGCTGAAAACTGTCCACGGTGTTCATTTCATCTCAACCTAGACACAGCACAGCAAAAATTGGACATCCAGAGTGCATCAAACATGATTTAGAGCTTGTTTATGGAAAAGTGCTTATTTCTGCATTTCAATGTTGCAACTTGCTGAAAACAGTCCCAGTGTTTTCATAACATCTCGAATAACATACAAAAAATTTTTTATCCAGAGTGCTTCAAACATGATTTAGAGCTTGTTTATGGAAAAGTGCTTATTTCTGCATTTCAATGTTGTAACTTGCTGAAAACTGTCACAGTGTTTCATTTCATCTCAAATACACATAACAAAAACATTTTTTATCCAGAGTGCATCAAACATGATTTAGAGCTTGTTTATGGAAAAGTGCTTATTTCTGCATTTCAATGTTGCAACTTGCTGAAAACTGTCCACGGCGTTCATTCATCTCAACCTAGACACAGCACAGCAAAAATTGGACATCCAGAGTGCATCAAACATGATTTAGAGCTTGTTTATGGAAAAGTGCTTATTTCTGCATTTCAATGTTGCAACTTGCTGAAAACTGTCACGGTGTTCATTTCATCTCAACCTAGACACAGCACAAAAATTTGGATATCCAGAGTGCATCAAACATGATTTAGAGCTTGTTTATGGAAAAGTGCTTATTTCTGCATTTCAATGTTGCAACTTGCTGAAAACTGTCCACGGTGTTCATTTCATCTCACCTAGACACAGCACAGCAAAATTGGACATCCAGAGTGCTTCAAACATGATTTAGAGCTTGTTTATGGAAAAGTGCTTATTTCTGCATTTCAATGTTGCAACTTGCTGAAAACTGTCCACAGTGTTCATAACATCTCAATAGACACAGCACAAAAAATTTTTTATCCAGAGTGCATCAAACATGATTTAGAGCTTGTTTATGGAAAAGTGCTTATTTCTGCATTTCAATGTTGTAACTTGCTGAAAACTGTCCACGGCGTTCATTTCATCTCAACCTAGACACAGCACAGCAAAAATTGGATATCCAGAGTGCATCAAACATGATTTAGAGCTTGTTTATGGAAAAGTGCTTATTTCTGCATTTCAATGTTGTAACTTGCTGAAAACAGTCTACAGTGTTTTCATAACATCTCGAATAAACATAACAAACATTTTTTTATCCAGAGTGCTTCAAACATGATTTAGAGCTTGTTTATGGAAAAGTGCTTATTTCTGCATTTCAATGTTGCAACTTGCTGAAAACTGTCCACGGCGTTCATTTCATCTCAACCTAGACACAGCACAGCAAAAATTGGACATCCAGAGTGCATCAAACATGATTTAGAGCTTGTTTATGGAAAAGTGCTTATTTCTGCATTTCAATGTTGTAACTTGCTGAAAACAGTCTACAGTGTTTTCATAACATCTCGAATAAACATAACAAAACATTTTTTATCCAGAGTGCTTCAAACATGATTTAGAGCTTGTTTATGGAAAAGTGCTTATTTCTGCATTTCAATGTTGCAACTTGCTGAAAACTGTCCACGGCGTTCATTTCATCTCAACCTAGACACAGCACAGCAAAAATTGGACATCCAGAGTGCATCAAACATGATTTAGAGCTTGTTTATGGAAAAGTGCTTATTTCTGCATTTCAATGTTGTAACTTGCTGAAAACAGTCTACAGTGTTTTCATAACATCTCGAATAAACATAACAAAAACATTTTTTTATCCAGAGTGCTTCAAACATGATTTAGAGCTTGTTTATGGAAAAGTGCTTATTTCTGCATTTCAATGTTGCAACTTGCTGAAAACTGTCCACGGCGTTCATTTCATCTCAACCTAGACACAGCACAGCAAAAATTGGATATCCAGAGTGCATCAAACATGATTTAGAGCTTGTTTATGGAAAAGTGCTTATTTCTGCATTTCAATGTTGCAACTTGCTGAAAACTGTCCACGGCGTTCATTTCATCTCAACCTAGACACAGCACAGCAAAAATTGGACATCCAGAGTGCATCAAACATGATTTAGAGCTTGTTTATGGAAAAGTGCTTATTTCTGCATTTCAATGTTGTAACTTGCTGAAAACAGTCTACAGTGTTTTCATAACATCTCGAATAAACATAACAAAAACATTTTTTATCCAGAGTGCTTCAAACATGATTTAGAGCTTGTTTATGGAAAAGTGCTTATTTCTGCATTTCAATGTTGCAACTTGCTGAAAACTGTCCACGGCGTTCATTTCATCTCAACCTAGACACAGCACAGCAAAAATTGGACATCCAGAGTGCATCAAACATGATTTAGAGCTTGTTTATGGAAAAGTGCTTATTTCTGCATTTCAATGTTGTAACTTGCTGAAAACAGTCTACAGTGTTTTCATAACATCTCGAATAAACATAACAAAACATTTTTTATCCAGAGTGCTTCAAACATGATTTAGAGCTTGTTTATGGAAAAGTGCTTATTTCTGCATTTCAATGTTGCAACTTGCTGAAAACTGTCCACGGCGTTCATTTCATCTCAACCTAGACACAGCACAGCAAAAATTGGATATCCAGAGTGCATCAAACATGATTTAGAGCTTGTTTATGGAAAAGTGCTTATTTCTGCATTTCAATGTTGTAACTTGCTGAAAACTGTCCACGGCGTTCATTTCATCTCAACCTAGACACAGCACAGCAAAAATTGGATATCCAGAGTGCATCAAACATGATTTAGAGCTTGTTTATGGAAAAGTGCTTATTTCTGCATTTCAATGTTGCAACTTGCTGAAAACTGTCTACAGTGTTTCATAACATCTCAATAACATAACAAAAACATTTTTTATCCAGAGTGCATCAAACATGATTTAGAGCTTGTTTATGGAAAAGTGCTTATTTCTGCATTTCAATGTTGCAACTTGCTGAAAACTGTCCACGGCGTTCATTTCATCTCAACCTAGACACAGCACAGCAAAAATTGATATCCAGAGTGCATCAAACATGATTTAGAGCTTGTTTATGGAAAAGTGCTTATTTCTGCATTTCAATGTTAACTTGCTGAAAACTGTCCACGGCGTTCATTTCATCTCAACCTAGACACAGCACAGCAAAAATTGGATATCCAGAGTGCATCAAACATGATTTAGAGCTTGTTTATGGAAAAGTGCTTATTTCTGCATTTCAATGTTGTAACTTGCTGAAAACAGTCTACAGTGTTTCATAACATCTCGAATAAACATAACAAAACATTTTTTTATCCAGAGTGCTTCAAACATGATTTAGAGCTTGTTTATGGAAAAGTGCTTATTTCTGCATTTCAATGTTGCAACTTGCTGAAAACTGTCCACGGCGTTCATTTCATCTCAACCTAGACACAGCACAGCAAAATTGGACATCCAGAGTGCATCAAACATGATTTAGAGCTTGTTTATGGAAAAGTGCTTATTTCTGCATTTCAATGTTGTAACTTGCTGAAAACAGTCTACAGTGTTTTCATAACATCTCGAATAAACATAACAAAAACATTTTTTATCCAGAGTGCTTCAAACATGATTTAGAGCTTGTTTATGGAAAAGTGCTTATTTCTGCATTTCAATGTTGCAACTTGCTGAAAACTGTCCACGGCGTTCATTTCATCTCAACCTAGACACAGCACAGCAAAAATTGGAATCCAGAGTGCATCAAACATGATTTAGAGCTTGTTTATGGAAAAGTGCTTATTTCTGCATTTCAATGTTGCAACTTGCTGAAAACTGTCCACGGCGTTCATTTCATCTCAACCTAGACACAGCACAGCAAAATTGGACATCCAGAGTGCATCAAACATGATTTAGAGCTTGTTTATGGAAAAGTGCTTATTTCTGCATTTCAATGTTGTAACTTGCTGAAAACAGTCTACAGTGTTTTCATAACATCTCGAATAAACATAACAAAACATTTTTTTATCCAGAGTGCTTCAAACATGATTTAGAGCTTGTTTATGGAAAAGTGCTTATTTCTGCATTTCAATGTTGCAACTTGCTGAAAACTGTCCACGGCGTTCATTTCATCTCAACCTAGACACAGCACAGCAAAATTGGACATCCAGAGTGCATCAAACATGATTTAGAGCTTGTTTATGGAAAAGTGCTTATTTCTGCATTTCAATGTTGTAACTTGCTGAAAACAGTCTACAGTGTTTTCATAACATCTCGAATAAACATAACAAAAACATTTTATCCAGAGTGCTTCAAACATGATTTAGAGCTTGTTTATGGAAAAGTGCTTATTTCTGCATTTCAATGTTGCAACTTGCTGAAAACTGTCCACGCGTTCATTTCATCTCACCTAGACACAGCACAGCAAAAATTGGATATCCAGAGTGCATCAAACATGATTTAGAGCTTGTTTATGGAAAAGTGCTTATTTCTGCATTTCAATGTTGCAACTTGCTGAAAACTGTCCACGGCGTTCATTTCATCTCACCTAGACACAGCACAGCAAAAATTGGATATCCAGAGTGCATCAAACATGATTTAGAGCTTGTTTATGGAAAAGTGCTTATTTCTGCATTTCAATGTTGTAACTTGCTGAAAAGTCCAGTGTTTTCATAACATCTCAACCTAAACAGCAAGCAAAAATTTTTTATCCAGAGTGCATCAAACATGATTTAGAGCTTGTTTATGGAAAAGTGCTTATTTCTGCATTTCAATGTTGTAACTTGCTGAAAACTGTCCACGTGCATTTCATTCTCAACACAGCAAAAAATTTTTTATCCAGAGTGCTTCAAACATGATTTAGAGCTTGTTTATGGAAAAGTGCTTATTTCTGCATTTCAATGTTGCAACTTGCTGAAAACTGTCCACGGTGTTCATTTCATCTCAACCTAGACACAGCACAGCAAAAATTGGACATCCAGAGTGCATCAAACATGATTTAGAGCTTGTTTATGGAAAAGTGCTTATTTCTGCATTTCAATGTTGTAACTTGCTGAAAACAGTCTACAGTGTTTTCATAACATCTCGAATAAACATAACAAAAACATTTTTTTATCCAGAGTGCTTCAAACATGATTTAGAGCTTGTTTATGGAAAAGTGCTTATTTCTGCATTTCAATGTTGCAACTTGCTGAAAACTGTCCACGGCGTTCATTTCATCTCAACCTAGACACAGCACAGCAAAATTGGACATCCAGAGTGCATCAAACATGATTTAGAGCTTGTTTATGGAAAAGTGCTTATTTCTGCATTTCAATGTTGTAACTTGCTGAAAACAGTCTACAGTGTTTTCATAACATCTCGAATAAACATAACAAACATTTTTTTATCCAGAGTGCTTCAAACATGATTTAGAGCTTGTTTATGGAAAAGTGCTTATTTCTGCATTTCAATGTTGCAACTTGCTGAAAACTGTCCACGGTTTTCATTTCATCTCAACCTAACACAACAAAAAATTGGATATCCAGAGTGCATCAAACATGATTTAGAGCTTGTTTATGGAAAAGTGCTTATTTCTGCATTTCAATGTTGTAACTTGCTGAAAACTGTCCACGGTGTTCATTTCATCTCAACCTAGACACAGCACAGCAAAAATTGGATATCCAGAGTGCATCAAACATGATTTAGAGCTTGTTTATGGAAAAGTGCTTATTTCTGCATTTCAATGTTGCAACTTGCTGAAAACTGTCCACGGCGTTCATTTCATCTCAACCTAGACACAGCACAGCAAAAATTGGACATCCAGAGTGCATCAAACATGATTTAGAGCTTGTTTATGGAAAAGTGCTTATTTCTGCATTTCAATGTTGTAACTTGCTGAAAACAGTCTACAGTGTTTTCATAACATCTCGAATAAACATAACAAAAACATTTTTTTATCCAGAGTGCTTCAAACATGATTTAGAGCTTGTTTATGGAAAAGTGCTTATTTCTGCATTTCAATGTTGCAACTTGCTGAAAACTGTCCACGGCGTTCATTTCATCTCAACCTAGACACAGCACAGCAAAAATTGGACATCCAGAGTGCATCAAACATGATTTAGAGCTTGTTTATGGAAAAGTGCTTATTTCTGCATTTCAATGTTGTAACTTGCTGAAAACAGTCTACAGTGTTTTCATAACATCTCGAATAAACATAACAAAAACATTTTTTTATCCAGAGTGCTTCAAACATGATTTAGAGCTTGTTTATGGAAAAGTGCTTATTTCTGCATTTCAATGTTGCAACTTGCTGAAAACTGTCCACGGCGTTCATTTCATCTCAACCTAGACACAGCACAGCAAAAATTGGACATCCAGAGTGCATCAAACATGATTTAGAGCTTGTTTATGGAAAAGTGCTTATTTCTGCATTTCAATGTTGTAACTTGCTGAAAACAGTCTACAGTGTTTCATAACATCTCGAATAAACATAACAAAAACATTTTTTTATCCAGAGTGCTTCAAACATGATTTAGAGCTTGTTTATGGAAAAGTGCTTATTTCTGCATTTCAATGTTGCAACTTGCTGAAAACTGTCCACGGCGTTCATTTCATCTCAACCTAGACACAGCACAGCAAAATTGGACATCCAGAGTGCATCAAACATGATTTAGAGCTTGTTTATGGAAAAGTGCTTATTTCTGCATTTCAATGTTGTAACTTGCTGAAAACAGTCTACAGTGTTTTCATAACATCTCGAATAAACATAACAAAAACATTTTTTTATCCAGAGTGCTTCAAACATGATTTAGAGCTTGTTTATGGAAAAGTGCTTATTTCTGCATTTCAATGTTGCAACTTGCTGAAAACTGTCCACGGCGTTCATTTCATCTCAACCTAGACACAGCACAGCAAAAATTGGACATCCAGAGTGCATCAAACATGATTTAGAGCTTGTTTATGGAAAAGTGCTTATTTCTGCATTTCAATGTTGTAACTTGCTGAAAACAGTCTACAGGTTTTCATAACATCTCGAATAAACATAACAAAAACATTTTTTATCCAGAGTGCTTCAAACATGATTTAGAGCTTGTTTATGGAAAAGTGCTTATTTCTGCATTTCAATGTTGCAACTTGCTGAAAACTGTCCACGGCGTTCATTTCATCTCAACCTAGACACAGCACAGCAAAAATTGGACATCCAGAGTGCATCAAACATGATTTAGAGCTTGTTTATGGAAAAGTGCTTATTTCTGCATTTCAATGTTGTAACTTGCTGAAAACAGTCTACAGTGTTTCATAACATCTCGAATAAACATAACAAACATTTTTTTATCCAGAGTGCTTCAAACATGATTTAGAGCTTGTTTATGGAAAAGTGCTTATTTCTGCATTTCAATGTTGCAACTTGCTGAAAACTGTCCACGGCGTTCATTTCATCTCAACCTAGACACAGCACAGCAAAAATTGGACATCCAGAGTGCATCAAACATGATTTAGAGCTTGTTTATGGAAAAGTGCTTATTTCTGCATTTCAATGTTGTAACTTGCTGAAAACAGTCTACAGTGTTTTCATAACATCTCGAATAACACATAACAAAAATTTTTTATCCAGAGTGCTTCAAACATGATTTAGAGCTTGTTTATGGAAAAGTGCTTATTTCTGCATTTCAATGTTGCAACTTGCTGAAAACTGTCCACGGCGTTCATTTCATCTCAACCTAGACACAGCACAGCAAAAATTGGACATCCAGAGTGCATCAAACATGATTTAGAGCTTGTTTATGGAAAAGTGCTTATTTCTGCATTTCAATGTTGTAACTTGCTGAAAACAGTCTACAGTGTTTTCATAACATCTCGAATAAACATAACAAAAACATTTTTTATCCAGAGTGCTTCAAACATGATTTAGAGCTTGTTTATGGAAAAGTGCTTATTTCTGCATTTCAATGTTGCAACTTGCTGAAAACTGTCCACGGCGTTCATTTCATCTCAACCTAGACACAGCACAGCAAAAATTGGATATCCAGAGTGCATCAAACATGATTTAGAGCTTGTTTATGGAAAAGTGCTTATTTCTGCATTTCAATGTTGCAACTTGCTGAAAACTGTCCACGGCGTTCATTTCATCTCAACCTAGACACAGCACAGCAAAAATTGGATATCCAGAGTGCATCAAACATGATTTAGAGCTTGTTTATGGAAAAGTGCTTATTTCTGCATTTCAATGTTGTAACTTGCTGAAAACAGTCTACAGTGTTTTCATAACATCTCGAATAAACATAACAAAAATTTTTTTATCCAGAGTGCTTCAAACATGATTTAGAGCTTGTTTATGGAAAAGTGCTTATTTCTGCATTTCAATGTTGCAACTTGCTGAAAACTGTCCACGGCGTTCATTTCATCTCAACCTAGACACAGCACAGCAAAAATTGGATATCCAGAGTGCATCAAACATGATTTAGAGCTTGTTTATGGAAAAGTGCTTATTTCTGCATTTCAATGTTGTAACTTGCTGAAAACAGTCTACAGTGTTTTCATAACATCTCGAATAAACATAACAAAACATTTTTTATCCAGAGTGCTTCAAACATGATTTAGAGCTTGTTTATGGAAAAGTGCTTATTTCTGCATTTCAATGTTGCAACTTGCTGAAAACTGTCCACGGCGTTCATTTCATCTCAACCTAGACACAGCACAGCAAAAATTGGACATCCAGAGTGCATCAAACATGATTTAGAGCTTGTTTATGGAAAAGTGCTTATTTCTGCATTTCAATGTTGTAACTTGCTGAAAACAGTCTACAGTGTTTTCATAACATCTCGAATAAACATAACAAAAATTTTTTATCCAGAGTGCTTCAAACATGATTTAGAGCTTGTTTATGGAAAAGTGCTTATTTCTGCATTTCAATGTTGCAACTTGCTGAAAACTGTCCACGGCGTTCATTTCATCTCAACCTAGACACAGCACAGCAAAAATTGGACATCCAGAGTGCATCAAACATGATTTAGAGCTTGTTTATGGAAAAGTGCTTATTTCTGCATTTCAATGTTGTAACTTGCTGAAAACAGTCTACAGTGTTTTCATAACATCTCGAATAAACATAACAAAAACATTTTTTATCCAGAGTGCTTCAAACATGATTTAGAGCTTGTTTATGGAAAAGTGCTTATTTCTGCATTTCAATGTTGCAACTTGCTGAAAACTGTCCACGGCGTTCATTTCATCTCAACCTAGACACAGCACAGCAAAAATTGGACATCCAGAGTGCATCAAACATGATTTAGAGCTTGTTTATGGAAAAGTGCTTATTTCTGCATTTCAATGTTGTAACTTGCTGAAAACAGTCTACAGTGTTTTCATAACATCTCGAATAAACATAACAAAAAAAATTTTTATCCAGAGTGCTTCAAACATGATTTAGAGCTTGTTTATGGAAAAGTGCTTATTTCTGCATTTCAATGTTGCAACTTGCTGAAAACTGTCCACGGCGTTCATTTCATCTCAACCTAGACACAGCACAGCAAAAATTGGATATCCAGAGTGCATCAAACATGATTTAGAGCTTGTTTATGGAAAAGTGCTTATTTCTGCATTTCAATGTTGTAACTTGCTGAAAACAGTCTACGGCGTTCATAACATCTCGAATAACACAGCACAGCAAAAATTTTTTATCCAGAGTGCATCAAACATGATTTAGAGCTTGTTTATGGAAAAGTGCTTATTTCTGCATTTCAATGTTGCAACTTGCTGAAAACTGTCCACGGCGTTCATTTCATCTCAACCTAGACACAGCACAGCAAAAATTGGATATCCAGAGTGCATCAAACATGATTTAGAGCTTGTTTATGGAAAAGTGCTTATTTCTGCATTTCAATGTTGTAACTTGCTGAAAACAGTCTACAGTGTTTCATAACATCTCGAATAAACATAACAAAACATTTTTTATCCAGAGTGCTTCAAACATGATTTAGAGCTTGTTTATGGAAAAGTGCTTATTTCTGCATTTCAATGTTGCAACTTGCTGAAAACTGTCCACGGCGTTCATTTCATCTCAACCTAGACACAGCACAGCAAAAATTGGATATCCAGAGTGCATCAAACATGATTTAGAGCTTGTTTATGGAAAAGTGCTTATTTCTGCATTTCAATGTTGCAACTTGCTGAAAACTGTCCACGGCGTTCATTTCATCTCAACCTAGACACAGCACAGCAAAAATTGGACATCCAGAGTGCATCAAACATGATTTAGAGCTTGTTTATGGAAAAGTGCTTATTTCTGCATTTCAATGTTGTAACTTGCTGAAAACAGTCTACAGTGTTTTCATAACATCTCGAATAAACATAACAAAAATTTTTTTATCCAGAGTGCTTCAAACATGATTTAGAGCTTGTTTATGGAAAAGTGCTTATTTCTGCATTTCAATGTTGCAACTTGCTGAAAACTGTCCACGGCGTTCATTTCATCTCAACCTAGACACAGCACAGCAAAAATTGGACATCCAGAGTGCATCAAACATGATTTAGAGCTTGTTTATGGAAAAGTGCTTATTTCTGCATTTCAATGTTGTAACTTGCTGAAAACAGTCTACAGTGTTTTCATAACATCTCGAATAAACATAACAAAAACATTTTTTATCCAGAGTGCTTCAAACATGATTTAGAGCTTGTTTATGGAAAAGTGCTTATTTCTGCATTTCAATGTTGCAACTTGCTGAAAACTGTCCACGGCGTTCATTTCATCTCAACCTAGACACAGCACAGCAAAAATTGGACATCCAGAGTGCATCAAACATGATTTAGAGCTTGTTTATGGAAAAGTGCTTATTTCTGCATTTCAATGTTGTAACTTGCTGAAAACAGTCTACAGTGTTTTCATAACATCTCGAATAAACATAACAAAAACATTTTTTATCCAGAGTGCTTCAAACATGATTTAGAGCTTGTTTATGGAAAAGTGCTTATTTCTGCATTTCAATGTTGCAACTTGCTGAAAACTGTCCACGGCGTTCATTTCATCTCAACCTAGACACAGCACAGCAAAAATTGGATATCCAGAGTGCATCAAACATGATTTAGAGCTTGTTTATGGAAAAGTGCTTATTTCTGCATTTCAATGTTGTAACTTGCTGAAAACTGTCCACGGTGTTCATTTCATCTCAATAGACACAGCACAGCAAAAATTGGATATCCAGAGTGCATCAAACATGATTTAGAGCTTGTTTATGGAAAAGTGCTTATTTCTGCATTTCAATGTTGCAACTTGCTGAAAACTGTCCACGGCGTTCATTTCATCTCAACCTAGACACAGCACAGCAAAAATTGGACATCCAGAGTGCATCAAACATGATTTAGAGCTTGTTTATGGAAAAGTGCTTATTTCTGCATTTCAATGTTGTAACTTGCTGAAAACAGTCTACAGTGTTTTCATAACATCTCGAATAAACATAACAAAAATTTTTTATCCAGAGTGCTTCAAACATGATTTAGAGCTTGTTTATGGAAAAGTGCTTATTTCTGCATTTCAATGTTGCAACTTGCTGAAAACTGTCCACGGCGTTCATTTCATCTCAACCTAGACACAGCACAGCAAAAATTGGATATCCAGAGTGCATCAAACATGATTTAGAGCTTGTTTATGGAAAAGTGCTTATTTCTGCATTTCAATGTTGTAACTTGCTGAAAACAGTCTACAGTGTTTTCATAACATCTCGAATAAACATAACAAAAACATTTTTTATCCAGAGTGCTTCAAACATGATTTAGAGCTTGTTTATGGAAAAGTGCTTATTTCTGCATTTCAATGTTGCAACTTGCTGAAAACTGTCCACGGCGTTCATTTCATCTCAACCTAGACACAGCACAGCAAAAATTGGACATCCAGAGTGCATCAAACATGATTTAGAGCTTGTTTATGGAAAAGTGCTTATTTCTGCATTTCAATGTTGTAACTTGCTGAAAACAGTCTACAGTGTTTTCATAACATCTCGAATAAACATAACAAAAACATTTTTTTATCCAGAGTGCTTCAAACATGATTTAGAGCTTGTTTATGGAAAAGTGCTTATTTCTGCATTTCAATGTTGCAACTTGCTGAAAACTGTCCACGGCGTTCATTTCATCTCAACCTAGACACAGCACAGCAAAAATTGGACATCCAGAGTGCATCAAACATGATTTAGAGCTTGTTTATGGAAAAGTGCTTATTTCTGCATTTCAATGTTGTAACTTGCTGAAAACAGTCTACAGTGTTTTCATAACATCTCGAATAAACATAACAAAACATTTTTTATCCAGAGTGCTTCAAACATGATTTAGAGCTTGTTTATGGAAAAGTGCTTATTTCTGCATTTCAATGTTGCAACTTGCTGAAAACTGTCCACGGCGTTCATTTCATCTCAACCTAGACACAGCACAGCAAAAATTGGACATCCAGAGTGCATCAAACATGATTTAGAGCTTGTTTATGGAAAAGTGCTTATTTCTGCATTTCAATGTTGTAACTTGCTGAAAACAGTCTACAGTGTTTTCATAACATCTCGAATAAACATAACAAAAACATTTTTTATCCAGAGTGCTTCAAACATGATTTAGAGCTTGTTTATGGAAAAGTGCTTATTTCTGCATTTCAATGTTGCAACTTGCTGAAAACTGTCCACGGCGTTCATTTCATCTCAACCTAGACACAGCACAGCAAAAATTGGATATCCAGAGTGCATCAAACATGATTTAGAGCTTGTTTATGGAAAAGTGCTTATTTCTGCATTTCAATGTTGCAACTTGCTGAAAACTGTCCACGGTTTTCATTTCATCTCAACTAGACACAGCACAGCAAAAATTGGATATCCAGAGTGCATCAAACATGATTTAGAGCTTGTTTATGGAAAAGTGCTTATTTCTGCATTTCAATGTTGTAACTTGCTGAAAACAGTCTACAGTGTTTTCATAACATCTCGAATAAACATAACAAAAATTTTTTATCCAGAGTGCTTCAAACATGATTTAGAGCTTGTTTATGGAAAAGTGCTTATTTCTGCATTTCAATGTTGCAACTTGCTGAAAACTGTCCACGGCGTTCATTTCATCTCAACCTAGACACAGCACAGCAAAAATTGGATATCCAGAGTGCATCAAACATGATTTAGAGCTTGTTTATGGAAAAGTGCTTATTTCTGCATTTCAATGTTGTAACTTGCTGAAAACAGTCTACAGTGTTTTCATAACATCTCGAATAAACATAACAAAACATTTTTTATCCAGAGTGCTTCAAACATGATTTAGAGCTTGTTTATGGAAAAGTGCTTATTTCTGCATTTCAATGTTGCAACTTGCTGAAAACTGTCCACGGCGTTCATTTCATCTCAACCTAGACACAGCACAGCAAAAATTGGATATCCAGAGTGCATCAAACATGATTTAGAGCTTGTTTATGGAAAAGTGCTTATTTCTGCATTTCAATGTTGTAACTTGCTGAAAACAGTCTACAGTGTTTTCATAACATCTCGAATAAACATAACAAAAAATTTTTTATCCAGAGTGCTTCAAACATGATTTAGAGCTTGTTTATGGAAAAGTGCTTATTTCTGCATTTCAATGTTGCAACTTGCTGAAAACTGTCCACGGCGTTCATTTCATCTCAACCTAGACACAGCACAGCAAAAATTGGATATCCAGAGTGCATCAAACATGATTTAGAGCTTGTTTATGGAAAAGTGCTTATTTCTGCATTTCAATGTTGCAACTTGCTGAAAACTGTCCACGGTTTTCATTTCATCTCAATAGACACAGCACAGCAAAAATTGGACATCCAGAGTGCATCAAACATGATTTAGAGCTTGTTTATGGAAAAGTGCTTATTTCTGCATTTCAATGTTGTAACTTGCTGAAAACAGTCTACAGTGTTTTCATAACATCTCGAATAAACATAACAAAAAATTTTTTATCCAGAGTGCTTCAAACATGATTTAGAGCTTGTTTATGGAAAAGTGCTTATTTCTGCATTTCAATGTTGCAACTTGCTGAAAACTGTCCACGGCGTTCATTTCATCTCAACCTAGACACAGCACAGCAAAAATTGGATATCCAGAGTGCATCAAACATGATTTAGAGCTTGTTTATGGAAAAGTGCTTATTTCTGCATTTCAATGTTGTAACTTGCTGAAAACAGTCTACAGTGTTTTCATAACATCTCGAATAACATAACAAAAAAATTTTTTATCCAGAGTGCATCAAACATGATTTAGAGCTTGTTTATGGAAAAGTGCTTATTTCTGCATTTCAATGTTGCAACTTGCTGAAAACTGTCCACGGCGTTCATTTCATCTCACCTAGACACAGCACAGCAAAAATTGGATATCCAGAGTGCATCAAACATGATTTAGAGCTTGTTTATGGAAAAGTGCTTATTTCTGCATTTCAATGTTGCAACTTGCTGAAAACTGTCCACGGCGTTCATTTCATCTCAACCTAGACACAGCACAGCAAAAATTGGATATCCAGAGTGCATCAAACATGATTTAGAGCTTGTTTATGGAAAAGTGCTTATTTCTGCATTTCAATGTTGTAACTTGCTGAAAACTGTCCACGGCGTTCATTTCATCTCAATAGACACAGCACAGCAAAAAATTTTTTATCCAGAGTGCATCAAACATGATTTAGAGCTTGTTTATGGAAAAGTGCTTATTTCTGCATTTCAATGTTGCAACTTGCTGAAAACTGTCCACGGCGTTCATTTCATCTCAACCTAGACACAGCACAGCAAAAATTGGATATCCAGAGTGCATCAAACATGATTTAGAGCTTGTTTATGGAAAAGTGCTTATTTCTGCATTTCAATGTTGTAACTTGCTGAAAACAGTCCACGGTGTTCATTTCATCTCAATAGACACAGCACAGCAAAAATGGATATCCAGAGTGCATCAAACATGATTTAGAGCTTGTTTATGGAAAAGTGCTTATTTCTGCATTTCAATGTTGCAACTTGCTGAAAACTGTCCACGGCGTTCATTTCATCTCAACCTAGACACAGCACAGCAAAAATTGGACATCCAGAGTGCATCAAACATGATTTAGAGCTTGTTTATGGAAAAGTGCTTATTTCTGCATTTCAATGTTGTAACTTGCTGAAAACAGTCTACAGTGTTTTCATAACATCTCGAATAAACATAACAAAAACATTTTTTTATCCAGAGTGCTTCAAACATGATTTAGAGCTTGTTTATGGAAAAGTGCTTATTTCTGCATTTCAATGTTGCAACTTGCTGAAAACTGTCCACGGCGTTCATTTCATCTCAACCTAGACACAGCACAGCAAAAATTGGACATCCAGAGTGCATCAAACATGATTTAGAGCTTGTTTATGGAAAAGTGCTTATTTCTGCATTTCAATGTTGTAACTTGCTGAAAACAGTCTACAGTGTTTTCATAACATCTCGAATAAACATAACAAAACATTTTTTATCCAGAGTGCTTCAAACATGATTTAGAGCTTGTTTATGGAAAAGTGCTTATTTCTGCATTTCAATGTTGCAACTTGCTGAAAACTGTCCACGGCGTTCATTTCATCTCAACCTAGACACAGCACAGCAAAAATTGGACATCCAGAGTGCATCAAACATGATTTAGAGCTTGTTTATGGAAAAGTGCTTATTTCTGCATTTCAATGTTGTAACTTGCTGAAAACAGTCTACAGTGTTTTCATAACATCTCGAATAAACATAACAAAAACATTTTTTTATCCAGAGTGCTTCAAACATGATTTAGAGCTTGTTTATGGAAAAGTGCTTATTTCTGCATTTCAATGTTGCAACTTGCTGAAAACTGTCCACGGCGTTCATTTCATCTCAACCTAGACACAGCACAGCAAAAATTGGATATCCAGAGTGCATCAAACATGATTTAGAGCTTGTTTATGGAAAAGTGCTTATTTCTGCATTTCAATGTTGTAACTTGCTGAAAACAGTCTACAGTGTTTTCATAACATCTCGAATAAACATAACAAAAACATTTTTTATCCAGAGTGCTTCAAACATGATTTAGAGCTTGTTTATGGAAAAGTGCTTATTTCTGCATTTCAATGTTGCAACTTGCTGAAAACTGTCCACGGCGTTCATTTCATCTCAACCTAGACACAGCACAGCAAAAATTGGATATCCAGAGTGCATCAAACATGATTTAGAGCTTGTTTATGGAAAAGTGCTTATTTCTGCATTTCAATGTTGTAACTTGCTGAAAACAGTCTACAGTGTTTCATAACATCTCGAATAAACATAACAAAACATTTTTTATCCAGAGTGCTTCAAACATGATTTAGAGCTTGTTTATGGAAAAGTGCTTATTTCTGCATTTCAATGTTGCAACTTGCTGAAAACTGTCCACGGCGTTCATTTCATCTCAACCTAGACACAGCACAGCAAAAATTGGATATCCAGAGTGCATCAAACATGATTTAGAGCTTGTTTATGGAAAAGTGCTTATTTCTGCATTTCAATGTTGTAACTTGCTGAAAACAGTCTACAGTGTTTTCATAACATCTCGAATAAACATAACAAAAACATTTTTTATCCAGAGTGCTTCAAACATGATTTAGAGCTTGTTTATGGAAAAGTGCTTATTTCTGCATTTCAATGTTGCAACTTGCTGAAAACTGTCCACGGCGTTCATTTCATCTCAACCTAGACACAGCACAGCAAAAATTGGATATCCAGAGTGCATCAAACATGATTTAGAGCTTGTTTATGGAAAAGTGCTTATTTCTGCATTTCAATGTTGTAACTTGCTGAAAACAGTCTACAGTGTTTTCATAACATCTCGAATAAACATAACAAAAAATTTTTATCCAGAGTGCTTCAAACATGATTTAGAGCTTGTTTATGGAAAAGTGCTTATTTCTGCATTTCAATGTTGCAACTTGCTGAAAACTGTCCACGGCGTTCATTTCATCTCAACCTAGACACAGCACAGCAAAAATTGGATATCCAGAGTGCATCAAACATGATTTAGAGCTTGTTTATGGAAAAGTGCTTATTTCTGCATTTCAATGTTGTAACTTGCTGAAAACAGTCCACGGTGTTCATTCATCTCGAATAACACAGCACAAAAAATTTTTTATCCAGAGTGCATCAAACATGATTTAGAGCTTGTTTATGGAAAAGTGCTTATTTCTGCATTTCAATGTTGCAACTTGCTGAAAACTGTCCACGGCGTTCATTTCATCTCAACCTAGACACAGCACAGCAAAAATTGGATATCCAGAGTGCATCAAACATGATTTAGAGCTTGTTTATGGAAAAGTGCTTATTTCTGCATTTCAATGTTGTAACTTGCTGAAAACAGTCTACAGTGTTTTCATAACATCTCGAATAAACATAACAAAAACATTTTTTATCCAGAGTGCTTCAAACATGATTTAGAGCTTGTTTATGGAAAAGTGCTTATTTCTGCATTTCAATGTTGCAACTTGCTGAAAACTGTCCACGGCGTTCATTTCATCTCAACCTAGACACAGCACAGCAAAAATTGGACATCCAGAGTGCATCAAACATGATTTAGAGCTTGTTTATGGAAAAGTGCTTATTTCTGCATTTCAATGTTGTAACTTGCTGAAAACAGTCTACAGTGTTTTCATAACATCTCGAATAAACATAACAAAAACATTTTTTATCCAGAGTGCTTCAAACATGATTTAGAGCTTGTTTATGGAAAAGTGCTTATTTCTGCATTTCAATGTTGCAACTTGCTGAAAACTGTCCACGGCGTTCATTTCATCTCAACCTAGACACAGCACAGCAAAAATTGGACATCCAGAGTGCATCAAACATGATTTAGAGCTTGTTTATGGAAAAGTGCTTATTTCTGCATTTCAATGTTGTAACTTGCTGAAAACAGTCTACAGTGTTTTCATAACATCTCGAATAAACATAACAAAAACATTTTTTATCCAGAGTGCTTCAAACATGATTTAGAGCTTGTTTATGGAAAAGTGCTTATTTCTGCATTTCAATGTTGCAACTTGCTGAAAACTGTCCACGGCGTTCATTTCATCTCAACCTAGACACAGCACAGCAAAAATTGGACATCCAGAGTGCATCAAACATGATTTAGAGCTTGTTTATGGAAAAGTGCTTATTTCTGCATTTCAATGTTGTAACTTGCTGAAAACAGTCTACAGTGTTTTCATAACATCTCGAATAAACATAACAAAAACATTTTTTATCCAGAGTGCTTCAAACATGATTTAGAGCTTGTTTATGGAAAAGTGCTTATTTCTGCATTTCAATGTTGCAACTTGCTGAAAACTGTCCACGGCGTTCATTTCATCTCAACCTAGACACAGCACAGCAAAAATTGGATATCCAGAGTGCATCAAACATGATTTAGAGCTTGTTTATGGAAAAGTGCTTATTTCTGCATTTCAATGTTGTAACTTGCTGAAAACAGTCTACAGTGTTTTCATAACATCTCGAATAAACATAACAAAAATTTTTTATCCAGAGTGCTTCAAACATGATTTAGAGCTTGTTTATGGAAAAGTGCTTATTTCTGCATTTCAATGTTGCAACTTGCTGAAAACTGTCCACGGCGTTCATTTCATCTCAACCTAGACACAGCACAGCAAAAATTGGATATCCAGAGTGCATCAAACATGATTTAGAGCTTGTTTATGGAAAAGTGCTTATTTCTGCATTTCAATGTTGTAACTTGCTGAAAACTGTCCACGGTGTTCATTTCATCTCAATAGACACAGCACAAAAAATTTTTTATCCAGAGTGCATCAAACATGATTTAGAGCTTGTTTATGGAAAAGTGCTTATTTCTGCATTTCAATGTTGCAACTTGCTGAAAACTGTCCACGGCGTTCATTTCATCTCAACCTAGACACAGCACAGCAAAAATTGGATATCCAGAGTGCATCAAACATGATTTAGAGCTTGTTTATGGAAAAGTGCTTATTTCTGCATTTCAATGTTGTAACTTGCTGAAAACAGTCCACGGTTTTCATTCATCTCAATAAACAGCACAGCAAAAATTTTTTATCCAGAGTGCTTCAAACATGATTTAGAGCTTGTTTATGGAAAAGTGCTTATTTCTGCATTTCAATGTTGCAACTTGCTGAAAACTGTCCACGGCGTTCATTTCATCTCAACCTAGACACAGCACAGCAAAAATTGGACATCCAGAGTGCATCAAACATGATTTAGAGCTTGTTTATGGAAAAGTGCTTATTTCTGCATTTCAATGTTGTAACTTGCTGAAAACAGTCTACAGTGTTTTCATAACATCTCGAATAAACATAACAAAACATTTTTTATCCAGAGTGCTTCAAACATGATTTAGAGCTTGTTTATGGAAAAGTGCTTATTTCTGCATTTCAATGTTGCAACTTGCTGAAAACTGTCCACGGCGTTCATTTCATCTCAACCTAGACACAGCACAGCAAAAATTGGACATCCAGAGTGCATCAAACATGATTTAGAGCTTGTTTATGGAAAAGTGCTTATTTCTGCATTTCAATGTTGTAACTTGCTGAAAACAGTCTACAGTGTTTTCATAACATCTCGAATAAACATAACAAAAACATTTTTTATCCAGAGTGCTTCAAACATGATTTAGAGCTTGTTTATGGAAAAGTGCTTATTTCTGCATTTCAATGTTGCAACTTGCTGAAAACTGTCCACGGCGTTCATTTCATCTCAACCTAGACACAGCACAGCAAAAATTGGACATCCAGAGTGCATCAAACATGATTTAGAGCTTGTTTATGGAAAAGTGCTTATTTCTGCATTTCAATGTTGTAACTTGCTGAAAACAGTCTACAGTGTTTTCATAACATCTCGAATAAACATAACAAAAACATTTTTTATCCAGAGTGCTTCAAACATGATTTAGAGCTTGTTTATGGAAAAGTGCTTATTTCTGCATTTCAATGTTGCAACTTGCTGAAAACTGTCCACGGCGTTCATTTCATCTCAACCTAGACACAGCACAGCAAAAATTGGATATCCAGAGTGCATCAAACATGATTTAGAGCTTGTTTATGGAAAAGTGCTTATTTCTGCATTTCAATGTTGTAACTTGCTGAAAACAGTCTACAGGTTTTCATAACATCTCGAATAAACATAACAAAAAATTTTTTATCCAGAGTGCTTCAAACATGATTTAGAGCTTGTTTATGGAAAAGTGCTTATTTCTGCATTTCAATGTTGCAACTTGCTGAAAACTGTCCACGGCGTTCATTTCATCTCAACCTAGACACAGCACAGCAAAAATTGGATATCCAGAGTGCATCAAACATGATTTAGAGCTTGTTTATGGAAAAGTGCTTATTTCTGCATTTCAATGTTGTAACTTGCTGAAAACAGTCCACGGTTTTCATTTCATCTCAATAACACAGCACAGCAAAAATTTTTTATCCAGAGTGCATCAAACATGATTTAGAGCTTGTTTATGGAAAAGTGCTTATTTCTGCATTTCAATGTTGCAACTTGCTGAAAACTGTCCACGGCGTTCATTTCATCTCAACCTAGACACAGCACAGCAAAAATTGGATATCCAGAGTGCATCAAACATGATTTAGAGCTTGTTTATGGAAAAGTGCTTATTTCTGCATTTCAATGTTGTAACTTGCTGAAAACAGTCTACAGTGTTTTCATAACATCTCGAATAAACATAACAAAAACATTTTTTATCCAGAGTGCTTCAAACATGATTTAGAGCTTGTTTATGGAAAAGTGCTTATTTCTGCATTTCAATGTTGCAACTTGCTGAAAACTGTCCACGGCGTTCATTTCATCTCAACCTAGACACAGCACAGCAAAAATTGGACATCCAGAGTGCATCAAACATGATTTAGAGCTTGTTTATGGAAAAGTGCTTATTTCTGCATTTCAATGTTGTAACTTGCTGAAAACAGTCTACAGTGTTTTCATAACATCTCGAATAAACATAACAAAAACATTTTTTATCCAGAGTGCTTCAAACATGATTTAGAGCTTGTTTATGGAAAAGTGCTTATTTCTGCATTTCAATGTTGCAACTTGCTGAAAACTGTCCACGGCGTTCATTTCATCTCAACCTAGACACAGCACAGCAAAAATTGGATATCCAGAGTGCATCAAACATGATTTAGAGCTTGTTTATGGAAAAGTGCTTATTTCTGCATTTCAATGTTGTAACTTGCTGAAAACAGTCTACAGTGTTTTCATAACATCTCGAATAAACATAACAAAAACATTTTTTATCCAGAGTGCTTCAAACATGATTTAGAGCTTGTTTATGGAAAAGTGCTTATTTCTGCATTTCAATGTTGCAACTTGCTGAAAACTGTCCACGGCGTTCATTTCATCTCAACCTAGACACAGCACAGCAAAAATTGGACATCCAGAGTGCATCAAACATGATTTAGAGCTTGTTTATGGAAAAGTGCTTATTTCTGCATTTCAATGTTGTAACTTGCTGAAAACAGTCTACAGTGTTTTCATAACATCTCGAATAAACATAACAAAAACATTTTTTATCCAGAGTGCTTCAAACATGATTTAGAGCTTGTTTATGGAAAAGTGCTTATTTCTGCATTTCAATGTTGCAACTTGCTGAAAACTGTCCACGGCGTTCATTTCATCTCAACCTAGACACAGCACAGCAAAAATTGGATATCCAGAGTGCATCAAACATGATTTAGAGCTTGTTTATGGAAAAGTGCTTATTTCTGCATTTCAATGTTGTAACTTGCTGAAAACAGTCTACAGTGTTTTCATAACATCTCGAATAAACATAACAAAAATTTTTTTATCCAGAGTGCTTCAAACATGATTTAGAGCTTGTTTATGGAAAAGTGCTTATTTCTGCATTTCAATGTTGCAACTTGCTGAAAACTGTCCACGGCGTTCATTTCATCTCAACCTAGACACAGCACAGCAAAAATTGGATATCCAGAGTGCATCAAACATGATTTAGAGCTTGTTTATGGAAAAGTGCTTATTTCTGCATTTCAATGTTGTAACTTGCTGAAAACTGTCCACGGTGTTCATTTCATCTCGACCTAGACACAGCACAGCAAAAATTTTTTATCCAGAGTGCATCAAACATGATTTAGAGCTTGTTTATGGAAAAGTGCTTATTTCTGCATTTCAATGTTGCAACTTGCTGAAAACTGTCCACGGCGTTCATTTCATCTCAACCTAGACACAGCACAGCAAAAATTGGATATCCAGAGTGCATCAAACATGATTTAGAGCTTGTTTATGGAAAAGTGCTTATTTCTGCATTTCAATGTTGTAACTTGCTGAAAACAGTCCACGGTGTTCATTTCATCTCAATAACACAGCACAAAAAATTTTTTATCCAGAGTGCATCAAACATGATTTAGAGCTTGTTTATGGAAAAGTGCTTATTTCTGCATTTCAATGTTGCAACTTGCTGAAAACTGTCCACGGCGTTCATTTCATCTCAACCTAGACACAGCACAGCAAAAATTGGACATCCAGAGTGCATCAAACATGATTTAGAGCTTGTTTATGGAAAAGTGCTTATTTCTGCATTTCAATGTTGTAACTTGCTGAAAACAGTCTACAGTGTTTTCATAACATCTCGAATAAACATAACAAAAACATTTTTTATCCAGAGTGCTTCAAACATGATTTAGAGCTTGTTTATGGAAAAGTGCTTATTTCTGCATTTCAATGTTGCAACTTGCTGAAAACTGTCCACGGCGTTCATTTCATCTCAACCTAGACACAGCACAGCAAAAATTGGACATCCAGAGTGCATCAAACATGATTTAGAGCTTGTTTATGGAAAAGTGCTTATTTCTGCATTTCAATGTTGTAACTTGCTGAAAACAGTCTACAGTGTTTTCATAACATCTCGAATAAACATAACAAAAACATTTTTTATCCAGAGTGCTTCAAACATGATTTAGAGCTTGTTTATGGAAAAGTGCTTATTTCTGCATTTCAATGTTGCAACTTGCTGAAAACTGTCCACGGCGTTCATTTCATCTCAACCTAGACACAGCACAGCAAAAATTGGACATCCAGAGTGCATCAAACATGATTTAGAGCTTGTTTATGGAAAAGTGCTTATTTCTGCATTTCAATGTTGTAACTTGCTGAAAACAGTCTACAGTGTTTTCATAACATCTCGAATAAACATAACAAAAACATTTTTTATCCAGAGTGCTTCAAACATGATTTAGAGCTTGTTTATGGAAAAGTGCTTATTTCTGCATTTCAATGTTGCAACTTGCTGAAAACTGTCCACGGCGTTCATTTCATCTCAACCTAGACACAGCACAGCAAAAATTGGATATCCAGAGTGCATCAAACATGATTTAGAGCTTGTTTATGGAAAAGTGCTTATTTCTGCATTTCAATGTTGTAACTTGCTGAAAACAGTCCACGGTTTTCATTTCATCTCAATAGACACAGCACAGCAAAAATTTTTTATCCAGAGTGCATCAAACATGATTTAGAGCTTGTTTATGGAAAAGTGCTTATTTCTGCATTTCAATGTTGCAACTTGCTGAAAACTGTCCACGGGTTCATTTCATCTCAACCTAGACACAGCACAGCAAAAATTGGATATCCAGAGTGCATCAAACATGATTTAGAGCTTGTTTATGGAAAAGTGCTTATTTCTGCATTTCAATGTTGTAACTTGCTGAAAACAGTCCACGGTGTTCATTCATCTCAATAGACACAGCACAGCAAAAATTTTTTATCCAGAGTGCATCAAACATGATTTAGAGCTTGTTTATGGAAAAGTGCTTATTTCTGCATTTCAATGTTGCAACTTGCTGAAAACTGTCCACGGCGTTCATTTCATCTCAACCTAGACACAGCACAGCAAAAATTGGATATCCAGAGTGCATCAAACATGATTTAGAGCTTGTTTATGGAAAAGTGCTTATTTCTGCATTTCAATGTTGTAACTTGCTGAAAACAGTCTACAGTGTTTTCATAACATCTCGAATAAACATAACAAAAACATTTTTTATCCAGAGTGCTTCAAACATGATTTAGAGCTTGTTTATGGAAAAGTGCTTATTTCTGCATTTCAATGTTGCAACTTGCTGAAAACTGTCCACGGCGTTCATTTCATCTCAACCTAGACACAGCACAGCAAAAATTGGACATCCAGAGTGCATCAAACATGATTTAGAGCTTGTTTATGGAAAAGTGCTTATTTCTGCATTTCAATGTTGTAACTTGCTGAAAACAGTCTACAGTGTTTTCATAACATCTCGAATAAACATAACAAAAACATTTTTTATCCAGAGTGCTTCAAACATGATTTAGAGCTTGTTTATGGAAAAGTGCTTATTTCTGCATTTCAATGTTGCAACTTGCTGAAAACTGTCCACGGCGTTCATTTCATCTCAACCTAGACACAGCACAGCAAAAATTGGACATCCAGAGTGCATCAAACATGATTTAGAGCTTGTTTATGGAAAAGTGCTTATTTCTGCATTTCAATGTTGTAACTTGCTGAAAACAGTCTACAGTGTTTTCATAACATCTCGAATAAACATAACAAAAAATTTTTTATCCAGAGTGCTTCAAACATGATTTAGAGCTTGTTTATGGAAAAGTGCTTATTTCTGCATTTCAATGTTGCAACTTGCTGAAAACTGTCCACGGCGTTCATTTCATCTCAACCTAGACACAGCACAGCAAAAATTGGATATCCAGAGTGCATCAAACATGATTTAGAGCTTGTTTATGGAAAAGTGCTTATTTCTGCATTTCAATGTTGTAACTTGCTGAAAACAGTCTACAGTGTTTTCATAACATCTCGAATAAACATAACAAAAACATTTTTTATCCAGAGTGCTTCAAACATGATTTAGAGCTTGTTTATGGAAAAGTGCTTATTTCTGCATTTCAATGTTGCAACTTGCTGAAAACTGTCCACGGCGTTCATTTCATCTCAACCTAGACACAGCACAGCAAAAATTGGATATCCAGAGTGCATCAAACATGATTTAGAGCTTGTTTATGGAAAAGTGCTTATTTCTGCATTTCAATGTTGTAACTTGCTGAAAACAGTCCACGGTTTTCATTTCATCTCAATAAACAGCACAGCAAAAAATTTTTATCCAGAGTGCTTCAAACATGATTTAGAGCTTGTTTATGGAAAAGTGCTTATTTCTGCATTTCAATGTTGCAACTTGCTGAAAACTGTCCACGGCGTTCATTTCATCTCAACCTAGACACAGCACAGCAAAAATTGGATATCCAGAGTGCATCAAACATGATTTAGAGCTTGTTTATGGAAAAGTGCTTATTTCTGCATTTCAATGTTGTAACTTGCTGAAAACAGTCTACAGTGTTTTCATAACATCTCGAATAAACATAACAAAACATTTTTTATCCAGAGTGCTTCAAACATGATTTAGAGCTTGTTTATGGAAAAGTGCTTATTTCTGCATTTCAATGTTGCAACTTGCTGAAAACTGTCCACGGCGTTCATTTCATCTCAACCTAGACACAGCACAGCAAAAATTGGACATCCAGAGTGCATCAAACATGATTTAGAGCTTGTTTATGGAAAAGTGCTTATTTCTGCATTTCAATGTTGTAACTTGCTGAAAACAGTCTACAGTGTTTTCATAACATCTCGAATAAACATAACAAAAACATTTTTTATCCAGAGTGCTTCAAACATGATTTAGAGCTTGTTTATGGAAAAGTGCTTATTTCTGCATTTCAATGTTGCAACTTGCTGAAAACTGTCCACGGCGTTCATTTCATCTCAACCTAGACACAGCACAGCAAAAATTGGATATCCAGAGTGCATCAAACATGATTTAGAGCTTGTTTATGGAAAAGTGCTTATTTCTGCATTTCAATGTTGTAACTTGCTGAAAACAGTCTACAGTGTTTTCATAACATCTCGAATAAACATAACAAAAACATTTTTTATCCAGAGTGCTTCAAACATGATTTAGAGCTTGTTTATGGAAAAGTGCTTATTTCTGCATTTCAATGTTGCAACTTGCTGAAAACTGTCCACGGCGTTCATTTCATCTCAACCTAGACACAGCACAGCAAAAATTGGACATCCAGAGTGCATCAAACATGATTTAGAGCTTGTTTATGGAAAAGTGCTTATTTCTGCATTTCAATGTTGTAACTTGCTGAAAACAGTCTACAGTGTTTTCATAACATCTCGAATAAACATAACAAAAACATTTTTTATCCAGAGTGCTTCAAACATGATTTAGAGCTTGTTTATGGAAAAGTGCTTATTTCTGCATTTCAATGTTGCAACTTGCTGAAAACTGTCCACGGCGTTCATTTCATCTCAACCTAGACACAGCACAGCAAAAATTGGATATCCAGAGTGCATCAAACATGATTTAGAGCTTGTTTATGGAAAAGTGCTTATTTCTGCATTTCAATGTTGTAACTTGCTGAAAACAGTCTACAGTGTTTCATAACATCTCGAATAAACATACAAAAAAATTTTTTATCCAGAGTGCTTCAAACATGATTTAGAGCTTGTTTATGGAAAAGTGCTTATTTCTGCATTTCAATGTTGCAACTTGCTGAAAACTGTCCACGGCGTTCATTTCATCTCAACCTAGACACAGCACAGCAAAAATTGGATATCCAGAGTGCATCAAACATGATTTAGAGCTTGTTTATGGAAAAGTGCTTATTTCTGCATTTCAATGTTGTAACTTGCTGAAAACAGTCCACGGTTTTCATTTCATCTCAATAACACAGCACAGCAAAAATTTTTTATCCAGAGTGCATCAAACATGATTTAGAGCTTGTTTATGGAAAAGTGCTTATTTCTGCATTTCAATGTTGCAACTTGCTGAAAACTGTCCACGGCGTTCATTTCATCTCAACCTAGACACAGCACAGCAAAAATTGGATATCCAGAGTGCATCAAACATGATTTAGAGCTTGTTTATGGAAAAGTGCTTATTTCTGCATTTCAATGTTGTAACTTGCTGAAAACAGTCCACGGTTTTCATAACATCTCGAATAAACATAACAAAAAAATTTTTATCCAGAGTGCATCAAACATGATTTAGAGCTTGTTTATGGAAAAGTGCTTATTTCTGCATTTCAATGTTGCAACTTGCTGAAAACTGTCCACGGCGTTCATTTCATCTCAACCTAGACACAGCACAGCAAAAATTGGACATCCAGAGTGCATCAAACATGATTTAGAGCTTGTTTATGGAAAAGTGCTTATTTCTGCATTTCAATGTTGTAACTTGCTGAAAACAGTCTACAGTGTTTTCATAACATCTCGAATAAACATAACAAAAACATTTTTTATCCAGAGTGCTTCAAACATGATTTAGAGCTTGTTTATGGAAAAGTGCTTATTTCTGCATTTCAATGTTGCAACTTGCTGAAAACTGTCCACGGCGTTCATTTCATCTCAACCTAGACACAGCACAGCAAAAATTGGATATCCAGAGTGCATCAAACATGATTTAGAGCTTGTTTATGGAAAAGTGCTTATTTCTGCATTTCAATGTTGTAACTTGCTGAAAACAGTCTACAGTGTTTTCATAACATCTCGAATAAACATAACAAAAACATTTTTTATCCAGAGTGCTTCAAACATGATTTAGAGCTTGTTTATGGAAAAGTGCTTATTTCTGCATTTCAATGTTGCAACTTGCTGAAAACTGTCCACGGCGTTCATTTCATCTCAACCTAGACACAGCACAGCAAAAATTGGATATCCAGAGTGCATCAAACATGATTTAGAGCTTGTTTATGGAAAAGTGCTTATTTCTGCATTTCAATGTTGTAACTTGCTGAAAACAGTCTACAGTGTTTTCATAACATCTCGAATAAACATAACAAAAACATTTTTTATCCAGAGTGCTTCAAACATGATTTAGAGCTTGTTTATGGAAAAGTGCTTATTTCTGCATTTCAATGTTGCAACTTGCTGAAAACTGTCCACGGCGTTCATTTCATCTCAACCTAGACACAGCACAGCAAAAATTGGATATCCAGAGTGCATCAAACATGATTTAGAGCTTGTTTATGGAAAAGTGCTTATTTCTGCATTTCAATGTTGTAACTTGCTGAAAACAGTCTACAGTGTTTTCATAACATCTCGAATAAACATAACAAAAAAATTTTTTATCCAGAGTGCTTCAAACATGATTTAGAGCTTGTTTATGGAAAAGTGCTTATTTCTGCATTTCAATGTTGCAACTTGCTGAAAACTGTCCACGGCGTTCATTTCATCTCAACCTAGACACAGCACAGCAAAAATTGGATATCCAGAGTGCATCAAACATGATTTAGAGCTTGTTTATGGAAAAGTGCTTATTTCTGCATTTCAATGTTGTAACTTGCTGAAAACAGTCCACGGTGTTCATTTCATCTCAATAGACACAGCACAGCAAAAATTTTTTATCCAGAGTGCATCAAACATGATTTAGAGCTTGTTTATGGAAAAGTGCTTATTTCTGCATTTCAATGTTGCAACTTGCTGAAAACTGTCCACGGGTTCATTTCATCTCAACCTAGACACAGCACAGCAAAAATTGGATATCCAGAGTGCATCAAACATGATTTAGAGCTTGTTTATGGAAAAGTGCTTATTTCTGCATTTCAATGTTGTAACTTGCTGAAAACAGTCCACGGTGTTCATTTCATCTCGAATAGACACAGCACAGCAAAAATTGGATATCCAGAGTGCATCAAACATGATTTAGAGCTTGTTTATGGAAAAGTGCTTATTTCTGCATTTCAATGTTGCAACTTGCTGAAAACTGTCCACGGGTTCATTTCATCTCAACCTAGACACAGCACAGCAAAAATTGGACATCCAGAGTGCATCAAACATGATTTAGAGCTTGTTTATGGAAAAGTGCTTATTTCTGCATTTCAATGTTGTAACTTGCTGAAAACAGTCTACAGTGTTTTCATAACATCTCGAATAAACATAACAAAAACATTTTTTATCCAGAGTGCTTCAAACATGATTTAGAGCTTGTTTATGGAAAAGTGCTTATTTCTGCATTTCAATGTTGCAACTTGCTGAAAACTGTCCACGGCGTTCATTTCATCTCAACCTAGACACAGCACAGCAAAAATTGGACATCCAGAGTGCATCAAACATGATTTAGAGCTTGTTTATGGAAAAGTGCTTATTTCTGCATTTCAATGTTGTAACTTGCTGAAAACAGTCTACAGTGTTTTCATAACATCTCGAATAAACATAACAAAAACATTTTTTATCCAGAGTGCTTCAAACATGATTTAGAGCTTGTTTATGGAAAAGTGCTTATTTCTGCATTTCAATGTTGCAACTTGCTGAAAACTGTCCACGGCGTTCATTTCATCTCAACCTAGACACAGCACAGCAAAAATTGGACATCCAGAGTGCATCAAACATGATTTAGAGCTTGTTTATGGAAAAGTGCTTATTTCTGCATTTCAATGTTGTAACTTGCTGAAAACAGTCTACAGTGTTTTCATAACATCTCGAATAAACATAACAAAAACATTTTTTATCCAGAGTGCTTCAAACATGATTTAGAGCTTGTTTATGGAAAAGTGCTTATTTCTGCATTTCAATGTTGCAACTTGCTGAAAACTGTCCACGGCGTTCATTTCATCTCAACCTAGACACAGCACAGCAAAAATTGGATATCCAGAGTGCATCAAACATGATTTAGAGCTTGTTTATGGAAAAGTGCTTATTTCTGCATTTCAATGTTGTAACTTGCTGAAAACAGTCTACAGTGTTTTCATAACATCTCGAATAAACATAACAAAACATTTTTTATCCAGAGTGCTTCAAACATGATTTAGAGCTTGTTTATGGAAAAGTGCTTATTTCTGCATTTCAATGTTGCAACTTGCTGAAAACTGTCCACGGCGTTCATTTCATCTCAACCTAGACACAGCACAGCAAAAATTGGACATCCAGAGTGCATCAAACATGATTTAGAGCTTGTTTATGGAAAAGTGCTTATTTCTGCATTTCAATGTTGTAACTTGCTGAAAACAGTCTACAGTGTTTTCATAACATCTCGAATAAACATAACAAAAACATTTTTTATCCAGAGTGCTTCAAACATGATTTAGAGCTTGTTTATGGAAAAGTGCTTATTTCTGCATTTCAATGTTGCAACTTGCTGAAAACTGTCCACGGCGTTCATTTCATCTCAACCTAGACACAGCACAGCAAAAATTGGATATCCAGAGTGCATCAAACATGATTTAGAGCTTGTTTATGGAAAAGTGCTTATTTCTGCATTTCAATGTTGTAACTTGCTGAAAACAGTCTACAGTGTTTTCATAACATCTCGAATAAACATAACAAAAAAATTTTTTATCCAGAGTGCTTCAAACATGATTTAGAGCTTGTTTATGGAAAAGTGCTTATTTCTGCATTTCAATGTTGCAACTTGCTGAAAACTGTCCACGGCGTTCATTTCATCTCAACCTAGACACAGCACAGCAAAAATTGGATATCCAGAGTGCATCAAACATGATTTAGAGCTTGTTTATGGAAAAGTGCTTATTTCTGCATTTCAATGTTGTAACTTGCTGAAAACTGTCCACGGCGTTCATTTCATCTCAACTAGACACAGCACAGCAAAAATTGGATATCCAGAGTGCATCAAACATGATTTAGAGCTTGTTTATGGAAAAGTGCTTATTTCTGCATTTCAATGTTGCAACTTGCTGAAAACTGTCCACGGCGTTCATTTCATCTCAACCTAGACACAGCACAGCAAAAATTGGATATCCAGAGTGCATCAAACATGATTTAGAGCTTGTTTATGGAAAAGTGCTTATTTCTGCATTTCAATGTTGCAACTTGCTGAAAACTGTCCACGGCGTTCATTTCATCTCAACCTAGACACAGCACAGCAAAAATTGGATATCCAGAGTGCATCAAACATGATTTAGAGCTTGTTTATGGAAAAGTGCTTATTTCTGCATTTCAATGTTGTAACTTGCTGAAAACAGTCTACAGTGTTTTCATAACATCTCGAATAAACATAACAAAAAATTTTTTATCCAGAGTGCTTCAAACATGATTTAGAGCTTGTTTATGGAAAAGTGCTTATTTCTGCATTTCAATGTTGCAACTTGCTGAAAACTGTCCACGGCGTTCATTTCATCTCAACCTAGACACAGCACAGCAAAAATTGGATATCCAGAGTGCATCAAACATGATTTAGAGCTTGTTTATGGAAAAGTGCTTATTTCTGCATTTCAATGTTGTAACTTGCTGAAAACAGTCTACAGTGTTTTCATAACATCTCGAATAAACATAACAAAAACATTTTTTATCCAGAGTGCTTCAAACATGATTTAGAGCTTGTTTATGGAAAAGTGCTTATTTCTGCATTTCAATGTTGCAACTTGCTGAAAACTGTCCACGGCGTTCATTTCATCTCAACCTAGACACAGCACAGCAAAAATTGGACATCCAGAGTGCATCAAACATGATTTAGAGCTTGTTTATGGAAAAGTGCTTATTTCTGCATTTCAATGTTGTAACTTGCTGAAAACAGTCTACAGTGTTTTCATAACATCTCGAATAAACATAACAAAAACATTTTTATCCAGAGTGCTTCAAACATGATTTAGAGCTTGTTTATGGAAAAGTGCTTATTTCTGCATTTCAATGTTGCAACTTGCTGAAAACTGTCCACGGCGTTCATTTCATCTCAACCTAGACACAGCACAGCAAAAATTGGATATCCAGAGTGCATCAAACATGATTTAGAGCTTGTTTATGGAAAAGTGCTTATTTCTGCATTTCAATGTTGCAACTTGCTGAAAACTGTCCACGGCGTTCATTTCATCTCAACCTAGACACAGCACAGCAAAAATTGGATATCCAGAGTGCATCAAACATGATTTAGAGCTTGTTTATGGAAAAGTGCTTATTTCTGCATTTCAATGTTGTAACTTGCTGAAAACTGTCCACGGCGTTCATTTCATCTCAACCTAGAAACAGCACAGCAAAAATTGGATATCCAGAGTGCATCAAACATGATTTAGAGCTTGTTTATGGAAAAGTGCTTATTTCTGCATTTCAATGTTGCAACTTGCTGAAAACTGTCCACGGGTTCATTTCATCTCAACTAGACACAGCACAGCAAAAATTGGATATCCAGAGTGCATCAAACATGATTTAGAGCTTGTTTATGGAAAAGTGCTTATTTCTGCATTTCAATGTTGTAACTTGCTGAAAACTGTCCACGGCGTTCATTCATCTCAACCTAGACACAGCACAGCAAAAATTGGATATCCAGAGTGCTTCAAACATGATTTAGAGCTTGTTTATGGAAAAGTGCTTATTTCTGCATTTCAATGTTGCAACTTGCTGAAAAACTGTCCACGGCGTTCATTTCATCTCAACCTAGACACAGCACAGCAAAAATTGGAACATCCAGAGTGCATCAAACATGATTTAGAGCTTGTTTATGGAAAAGTGCTTATTTCTGCATTTCAATGTTGTAACTTGCTGAAACAGTCTACAGTGTTTTCATAACAACTCGAATAAACATAACAAAAACATTTTTTTATCCAGAGTGCTTCAAACATGATTTAGAGCTTGTTTATGGAAAAGTGCTTATTTCTGCATTTCAATGTTGCAACTTGCTGAAAAACTGTCCACGGCGTTCATTTCATCTCAACCTAGACACAGCACAGCAAAAATTGGACATCCAGAGTGCATCAAACATGATTTAGAGCTTGTTTATGGAAAAGTGCTTATTTCTGCATTTCAATGTTGTAACTTGCTGAAAACAGTCTACAGTGTTTTCATAACATCTCGAATAAACATAACAAAAACATTTTTTTATCCAGAGTGCTTCAAACATGATTTAGAGCTTGTTTATGGAAAGTGCTTATTTCTGCATTTCAATGTTGCAAACTGCTGAAAACTGTCCACGGCGTTCATTTCATCTCAACCTAGACACAGCACAGCAAAAATTGGATATCCAGAGTGCATCAAACATGATTTAGAGCTTGTTTATGGAAAAGTGCTTATTTCTGCATTTCAATGTTGTAACTTGCTGGAAAACAGTCTACAGTGTTTTCATAACATCTCGAATAAACATAACAAAAACATTTTTTTATCCAGAGTGCTTCAAACATGATTTAGAGCTTGTTTATGGAAAAGTGCTTATTTCTGCATTTCAATGTTGCAACTTGCTGAAAACTGTCCACGGCGTTCATTTCATCTCAACCTAGACACAGCACAGCAAAAATTGGATATCCAGAGTGCATCAAACATGATTTAGAGCTTGTTTATGGAAAAGTGCTTATTTCTGCATTTCAATGTTGTAACTTGCTGAAAACAGTCTACAGTGTTTTCATAACATCTCGAATAAACATAACAAAAAAATTTTTTATCCAGAGTGCTTCAAACATGATTTAGAGCTTGTTTATGGAAAAGTGCTTATTTCTGCATTTCAATGTTGCAACTTGCTGAAAACTGTCCACGGCGTTCATTTCATCTCAACCTAGACACAGCACAGCAAAAATTGGACATCCAGAGTGCATCAAACATGATTTAGAGCTTGTTTATGGAAAAGTGCTTATTTCTGCATTTCAATGTTGTAACTTGCTGAAAACAGTCCTACAGTCGTTCATTACATCTCGAACCTAGACACAGACACAAAACATTTTTTATCCAGAGTGCATCAAACATGATTTAGAGCTTGTTTATGGAAAAGTGCTTATTTCTGCATTTCAATGTTTCAACATGCTGAAAACTGTCCACGGGTTCATTTCATCTCAACCTAGACACAGCACAGCAAAAATTGGACATCCAGAGTGCATCAAACATGATTTAGAGCTTGTTTATGGAAAAGTGCTTATTTCTGCATTTCAATGTTGTAACTTGCTGAAAACAGTCTACAGTGTTTCATAACATCTCGAATAAACATAACAAAAACATTTTTTATCCAGAGTGCTTCAAACATGATTTAGAGCTTGTTTATGGAAAAGTGCTTATTTCTGCATTTCAATGTTGTCAACTTGCTGAAAACTGTCCACGGCGTTCATTTCATCTCAACCTAGACACAGCACAGCAAAAATTGGACATCCAGAGTGCATCAAACATGATTTAGAGCTTGTTTATGGAAAAGTGCTTATTTCTGCATTTCAATGTTGTAACTTGCTGAAAACAGTCTACAGTGTTTTCATAACAACTCGAATAAACATAACAAAAACATTTTTTTATCCAGAGTGCTTCAAACATGATTTAGAGCTTGTTTATGGAAAAGTGCTTATTTCTGCATTTCAAGTTGCAACTTGCTGAAAACTGTCCACGGCGTTCATTTCATCTCAACCTAGACACAGCACAGCAAAAATTGGACATCCAGAGTGCATCAAACATGATTTAGAGCTTGTTTATGAAAAGTGCTTATTTCTGCATTTCAATGTTGTAACTTGCTGAAAACAGTCTACAGTGTTTTCATAACATCTCGAATAAACATAACAAAAACATTTTTTATCCAGAGTGCTTCAAACATGATTTAGAGCTTGTTTATGGAAAAGTGCTTATTTCTGCATTTCAATGTTGTCAACTTGCTGAAAACTGTCCACGGCGTTCATTTCATCTCAACCTAGACACAGCACAGCAAAAATTGGATATCCAGAGTGCATCAAACATGATTTAGAGCTTGTTTATGGAAAAGTGCTTATTTCTGCATTTCAATGTTGTCAACTTGCTGAAAACAGTCCACGGCTTCATTACATCTCAACCTAGACACAGCACAGCAAAAATTGGACATCCAGAGTGCATCAAACATGATTTAGAGCTTGTTTATGGAAAAGTGCTTATTTCTGCATTTCAATGTTGCAACTTGCTGAAAACTGTCCACGGCGTTCATTTCATCTCAACCTAGACACAGCACAGCAAAAATTGGACATCCAGAGTGCATCAAACATGATTTAGAGCTTGTTTATGGAAAAGTGCTTATTTCTGCATTTCAATGTTGTAACTTGCTGAAAACAGTCTACAGTGTTTCATAACATCTCGAATAAACATAACAAAAACATTTTTTTATCCAGAGTGCTTCAAACATGATTTAGAGCTTGTTTATGGAAAAGTGCTTATTTCTGCATTTCAATGTTGCAACTTGCTGAAAACTGTCCACGGCGTTCATTTCATCTCAACCTAGACACAGCACAGCAAAAATTGGACATCCAGAGTGCATCAAACATGATTTAGAGCTTGTTTATGGAAAAGTGCTTATTTCTGCATTTCAATGTTGTAACTTGCTGAAAACAGTCTACAGTGTTTTCATAACATCTCGAATAAACATAACAAAAACATTTTTTTATCCAGAGTGCTTCAAACATGATTTAGAGCTTGTTTATGGAAAAGTGCTTATTTCTGCATTTCAATGTTGCAACTTGCTGAAAACTGTCCACGGCGTTCATTTCATCTCAACCTAGACACAGCACAGCAAAAATTGGACATCCAGAGTGCATCAAACATGATTTAGAGCTTGTTTATGGAAAAGTGCTTATTTCTGCATTTCAATGTTGTAACTTGCTGAAAACAGTCTACAGTGTTTCATAACATCTCGAACTAGACACATCAAGCAAAACATTTTTTATCCCAGAGTGCTTCAAACATGATTTAGAGCTTGTTTATGGAAAAGTGCTTATTTCTGCATTTCAATGTTTCAACATGCTGAAAACTGTCCACGGGTTCATTTCATCTCAACCTAGACACAGCACAGCAAAAATTGGACATCCAGAGTGCATCAAACATGATTTAGAGCTTGTTTATGGAAAAGTGCTTATTTCTGCATTTCAATGTTGTAACTTGCTGAAAACAGTCTACAGTGTTTTCATAACATCTCGAATAAACATAACAAAAAAATTTTTTATCCAGAGTGCTTCAAACATGATTTAGAGCTTGTTTATGGAAAAGTGCTTATTTCTGCATTTCAATGTTGCAACTTGCTGAAAACTGTCCACGGCGTTCATTTCATCTCAACCTAGACACAGCACAGCGAAAATTGGACATCCAGAGTGCATCAAACATGATTTAGAGCTTGTTTATGGAAAAGTGCTTATTTCTGCATTTCAATGTTGTAACTTGCTGAAAACAGTCCACGGCGTTTCATTTCATCTCAACCTAGACACAGACAGCAAAAATTGATTATCCCAGAGTGCATCAAACATGATTTAGAGCTTGTTTATGGAAAAGTGCTTATTTCTGCATTTCAATGTTTCAACATGCTGAAAACTGTCCACGGGTTCATTTCATCTCAACCTAGACACAGCACAGCAAAAATTGGACATCCAGAGTGCATCAAACATGATTTAGAGCTTGTTTATGGAAAAGTGCTTATTTCTGCATTTCAATGTTGTAACTTGCTGAAAACAGTCTACAGTGTTTTCATAACATCTCGAATAAACATAACAAAAACATTTTTTTATCCAGAGTGCTTCAAACATGATTTAGAGCTTGTTTATGGAAAAGTGCTTATTTCTGCATTTCAAGTTGCAACTTGCTGAAAACTGTCCACGGCGTTCATTTCATCTCAACCTAGACACAGCACAGCAAAAATTGGACATCCAGAGTGCATCAAACATGATTTAGAGCTTGTTTATGAAAAAGTGCTTATTTCTGCATTTCAATGTTGTTACTTGCTGAAAACAGTCTACAGTGTTTTCATAACATCTCGAATAAACATAACAAAAACATTTTTTTATCCAGAGTGCTTCAAACATGATTTAGAGCTTGTTTATGGAAAAGTGCTTATTTCTGCATTTCAATGTTGCAACTTGCTGAAAACTGTCCACGGGTTCATTTCATCTCAACCTAGACACAGCACAGCAAAAATTGGATATCCAGAGTGCATCAAACATGATTTAGAGCTTGTTTATGAAAAGTGCTTATTTCTGCATTTCAATGTTGTAACTTGCTGAAAACGTCTACAGTGTTTTCATAACATCTCGAATACACATAACAAAAACATTTGTTATCCAGAGTGCATCAAACATGAATTTAGAGCTTGTTTATTGGAAAAGTGCTTATTTCTGCATTCAATGTTGCAACATGCTGAAAACTGTCCACGGCGTTCATTTCATCTCAACCTAGACACAGCAACAGCAAAAATTGGACATCCAGAGTGCATCAAACATGATTTAGAGCTTGTTTATGGAAAAAGTGCTTATTTTCTGCATTTCAATGTTGTAACTTGCTGAAAACAGTCTACAGTGTTTCATAACATCTCGAATAAAACATAACAAAACATTTTTTTATCCAGAGTGCTTCAAACATGATTAGAGCTTGTTTATGGAAAAGTGCTTATTTCTGCATTTCAATGTTGCAACTTGCTGAAAACTGTCCACGGCGTTCATTTCATCTCAACCTAGACACAGCACAGCAAAAATTGGACATCCAGAGTGCATCAAACATGATTTAGAGCTTGTTTATGGAAAAGTGCTTATTTCTGCATTTCAATGTTGTAACTTGCTGAAAACAGTCTACAGTGTTTTCATAACATCTCGAATAAACATACCAAAAACATTTTTTTATCCAGAGTGCTTCAAACATGATTAGAGCTTGTTTATGGAAAAGTGCTTATTTCTGCATTTCAAGTTGCAACTTGCTGAAAACTGTCCACGGCGTTCATTTCATCTCAACCTAGACACAGCACAGCAAAAATTGGACTATCCAGAGTGCATCAAACATGATTTAGAGCTTGTTTATGGAAAAGTGCTTATTTCTGCATTTCAATGTTTGTACTTGCTGAAAACAGTCTACAGTGTTTTCATAACATCTCGAATAAACATAACAAAAACATTTTTTATCCAGAGTGCTTCAAACATGATTTAGAGCTTGTTTATGGAAAAGTGCTTATTTCTGCATTTCAATGTTGCAACTTGCTGAAAACTGTCCACGGCGTTCATTTCATCTCAACCTAGACACAGCACAGCAAAAATTGGACATCCAGAGTGCATCAAACATGATTTAGAGCTTGTTTATGGAAAAGTGCTTATTTCTGCATTTCAATGTTGTAACTTGCTGAAAACAGTCTACAGTGTTTTCATAACATCTCGAATAAACATAACAAAAACATTTTTTTATCCAGAGTGCTTCAAACATGATTTAGAGCTTGTTTATGGAAAAGTGCTTATTTCTGCATTTCAATGTTGCAACTTGCTGAAAACTGTCCACGGCGTTCATTTCATCTCAACCTAGACACAGCACAGCAAAAATTGGACATCCAGAGTGCATCAAACATGATTTAGAGCTTGTTTATGGAAAAGTGCTTATTTCTGCATTTCAATGTTGTAACTTGCTGAAAACAGTCTACAGTGTTTTCATAACATCTCGAATAAACATAACAAAAACATTTTTTATCCAGAGTGGCTTCAAACATGATTTAGAGCTTGTTTATTGGAAAAGTGCTTATTTCTGCATTTTCAATGTTGCAACTTGCTGAAACGTGTCCACGTGTTTCATTAACATCTTCGAACCATAGACAAAGCACTAACAAAAATTGTATAATCCAGAGTGCATCAAACATGATTTAGAGCTTGTTTATGGAAAAGTGCTTCTTTTCCTGCATTTCAATGTTGTCAACTTGCTGAAAAACAGGTCCTATGTGTTTGCATAACATCTCGAAACCTAGACACAGAACAGCAAAAATTTGGATATCCAGAGTGCATTTCAAACATGATTTAGAGCTTGTTTATGGAAAGTGCTTATTGCTGCATTTCAATGTTTTCAACATTGCCTGAACACTGTCCACGGCGTTCCTTTCATCTCAAACCTTAGAGCAACGCCACGCCAAAAATTGGATATCCAGAGTGCATCAAAACATGATTTAGAGCCTTGTTTATGGCAAAAGTGACTTATTTCTGCATTTTCAATGTTGTAGCATTGCCTGAAAACAGTCTTACAGTGCTTTTACATACACATCTCGAAATTAACATACGAAAACATTTTTTTATCCAGAGTGCTGAAACATGATTAGAGCTTGTTTATGGAAAAGTGCTTATTTCTGCATTTCAATGTTTCAACTTGCTGAAACTGTCCACGGGCGTTCATTTCATCTCAACCTAGACACAGAACAGCAAAAATTGGATATCCAGAGTGCATCAAACATGATTAGAGCTTGTTTATGGAAAAGTGCTTATTTCTGCATTTCAATGTTGTAACTGCTGAAAACAGTCTACAGTGTTTTCAAACATCTCGAATAAACATACAAAAAACATGTTTTTATCAGAGTGCTTCAAACATGATTTAGAGCTTGTTTATGGAAAAGTGCTTATTTCTGCATGTTCAATGTTTCAAATGCTGAAAACTGTCCACGGGTTCATTCATTCA